>NC_057798.1:528703455-528726067 GCF_018294505.1 Triticum aestivum
AAGGAAGAACCACCCGCAGCGGGGACGGGGGCTCGCCGGAGAGGTACCCCACTATCTATCTTAGGGTTCAGGGTGGGGGGCGGGACGCCTAGAGGGCTGGCCGGGGTGGCGGTGGCGAGTTGTTTCGGGGCGGTGAGGCGGCGCTGGGGCTAGCGGTTCGGCCGGTGGTGGCTGGCGGCTCAGGGGGGTGCGGGTTGAAGATGAACTGCAGGCCCTCCCTAAACTACATGTCAAGTGCCTCTCTGCTACCATTGCATTAAGTTCCGACAGTAGCATTCAGATTCCACAGTAAATTTTAGTTTCGACAGTTAAGTTTAGAGTCAACAGTTTTTACCTCATCTGTTGTAGTCAGGTGGTTTTTGGTGATGTTAATTTTACATCCATTTTACATCATCTATTGGAGATGCTATTAGAATCCCACTTGAGATTGACGATGTATGTCTTGTGCTGCTTCAGCCTTGACGTCTTACAGCTCACCGGAGCTGCTCCAACGATAGAACGATCCATCACAACAGAGCAGTGCCCTAGACGTCGTCTACAGATTCCTTAGATCTTCCTCCACACCTCCGACAGCCACCTCTGCCTCAACTGCTTCAGCGACCAACACAATGATGCTGAGGTCGACATGGCTACGGCAAAGAGGTTGTACTCTTGTTGCATCACTTATTACTATATATTCACGTCGATCCATTAGGGCTATTTTGGTTCAACGGAAAAACATCGATCCACTGGTTGTTACCATCACTCTAAATTTCTGCATGCTCTCCTTACATAATCTCACCATATTTTTTTCATATGCATGTCAGATATTGTACACAGTCATGTTGAACATGTAGAGAAAAAGAGAAGAGTTTTGCGCGGCAATACAATGTCATGCAGACATCGCTCCATGGTGGGTTCAATGGCAAACCCTCCCCACCCCTCTCTAGATTGTAATCCAGAGGAAGATATCTATTCTGAGGCGGATTCAGACACCGCTGACCACTCCTATTTACCCCTCAAGGTGTTTGCTCTACCTTGGCATAATGATGTTAGTCATATCATGCATACGTTGCCTTGCAGTGCCTACTTTTGACATCATATATGCCATCTGCTTAGTTTAGACATGTTCTGTAATGCCACATGTTTAGTTTCTATATCATATATGGGAATTATGCAGTCTCATGTCTTTTAGCCAGCCATAATATATGTGAAATGTGCAATGCCATCCTGTTTAACCAGGCATCATATATTTGAATGATATCTTGCCCATCCTTTTCTTCATTACATTTCCATTTGTCAACAATGTTTGTACATTAAACTACTCTTCCTGCGAATCAGCCATTTGGGTGGGAGATGGAAAAATCTGGAGTGAAAACAAGGCCTTCAGAGCAAACAGTGCTACCTATCGAAGCAGATCTCTTGTTGGGTCCCGATAGCTCCTCAGAGATGGATTCAGAGACAGATGATCAGTCCTATTCCCCCACTGAGGTGTATGCTCTAACTTGGCACGGTTATACTGCTCATATCATGCATACGGTGTCTTGCATTGCATAGTTTAGACATCATATACACAATATTCAACACCATGTTCTTAGTTCAGACATCATATCAAATGCCCTCTGTTTAGCATATAAATCACATATGTGAATTAAATGATGCGATCCTGATTACTTAGATAACATGTAGGTGAATTATGTCATGCGATCCTGTTTAGTTATTCATCATATCTTTGAATTATGTTATGCTATGCTATCCAGTTTAGATAGACATCATATATGTGAAATTATGTCATGCTATCCGTTTTAGTTAAACAATATACATGTCAACTATTTCATGCCCTCTTTTTTCCACACTATTGCATCTATCTCTCATACGATGTCTGTACATTCAAGTATGTTTCCTGTTTATCAGCCATTTGAATTGGAGCGGGTGATGCCAGTATCTAGCGGACTAAAAACACGGTCTTCAAATAAAATAGTGCTACCTCTTGGTGGAGATAGCACCCCGGTTGTGCATGCACAAGAACCAGCCCTACCACACATAACCCAAACTCTCGCAAATTGTACCCCTACTGCGATGGACAGAGAACCAGCTTCACCCAATCTAACCCCAACCCCAGCTGATAGTAACCCAATTCCTGTTGACACAACACCATCTCCACCACAGAGCTCCCAAACAAGAGCAGTTAGTAAGGCTGCTCCAGTGCCCAAAGGGCCAGTACTATCACGGCGAACTCCAACTGAACCAGTTAGTACGCCTATTCCTGTGGAGGAAGCACAACCAGCTAGTCGTAGTTTAGCATCTATCGCATTTGATGTTGTTAAATAGTATGTGCATATCTTCCCATCTTGGAAATATTATACTAAAGATGAAGGAAATGCCAGTTGCAGGTCTTTGTCCAGGAGTTATGTGTAAGTAATGTTATTCATGGCAATTACTTTGCTTCGTCCCATACATCCTACCTCCATGATGGTTATAATACAGCAGATTTTCCCATTTTTCTCTATAGAGAAGGACCAATTTGGAAACACAGGATGAGGTAACCTGTGCTAATACCTCTGCTATCTTCAAGAATGCTTGGTGGTAGTATCGGAATTACCTGAAGAAACATACTTCACCAACAAAGAAACTCATCAAATTCCCTTACGTTCTCCTGAGACACATTTACTGGACGATGACTGGGAACGCCTTGTTCTGTACTGGTCCCGAACCAAGAATGTGGTAAGGTCTATGAGCTCATTTTCTATTTTTAAGTACTATATTCTTGCGTCTTACTGTACTCTGTTCATGTAGAACAAGTTCCTAAACCTGAAGAATAACTGCTCTAATTTAAGATTCCATTGCTATCATAGTTCAAAAAAGCGCTAGGCGTTAATTGTGCGTTTTGGCACCGCCTTGCGCTTTACTGACCAAAGCGCATGCTTATGCCCAGTTATGCATAGATTAAGCATAGTTATGCTCAATGCGATTTGCCAATGCCTAGAGCCTAGGCGCGCTTAAGCGCTAGCTTAGGCACGCCTTTTTTAACTATGATTGCTTTGCTCTTGTATCACTGTATTTACTCATACAAACTTATTTTTAAATTGAAGGATCCAATCGAAACTCCAATGGCACAGCAGGTATGTTCACGCATGTTTCTTTAACAGGTTTGCTCTTATCAATAGCTCTGTTGATTTCAATTTCAATTGTGTATACAGTTGACTTTCATATCATGCACATTACTAGCATCACAACAGAGCCAATAGTGTTGTTGTACATCTAGACCCATGGTACCCATCTGAAATCTTGTTGTGCCGTGTAGTTTCCCACACTTTGTATTCTTTCACTGCTGCTTTGTCTTGAACTGATATGATTTGAACTGTGTCTCTATTTTGATTTGGCAAGACAATGCAGTGACCATAGGACATAGATATATGTTTGTTTGATGCTTTTATTATGTACTAGTACTTGGCAATAGAAGACTTGGTAGTTTAATCCCTGTCCACCTTACTAATGAACTGGTTCACCGAAATGAGTTTCATATACTAGTACATGCTAAACTTGTTATGTGTCTGCTTGTTTCTTCTTTTAGAATGCTGACAGAATATTGGGGAAGAGTGCCTTATTAAGCAATGGTAAAGGAAGTAATGCAGATAAGGTTCAGGATAGTGACACATCCTTGTTGGTCTCCAACAAAGCTGATAAAACAGCTAAGGAAGACTATCTTGAAGACAGCGAGACAACCCCAAATCCTGTCTTGGTTTAGTGTTCGAGTTACTCGCCACAACCGCTTGCATAAGTTATTCAAACTCACTGTCTGAATCAGTTTGGTTTCTTGAGTCTCAACTACAAGATGAAAGACATCGATCAGCTATGCTACGACAAGAAGCGAAAGGACTGCGAAAGTCCCTGGAGCATTCAGATGCATACTTTCTGGTGCAACAGCAAGCGTTGGAGGATTTTAGCGCCAAACAGGACAAAGCTAATAAGCTTGCTAAGCTTATAGCCAGCATGGTGGATACCCAGGATAACGTTTCTTGAGCTCTTCTGAAGTTGTTTCAGTTATGCTCTTGTTTTGCTGCCACGTTTATTTGCACTGGTGGCCAATTTTGACGGCCAGTGTATGTAATGTGCTGCTTTGTTCCCTATATTTGCACTGGTGGTGAAATTTGATGCCCAGTGGATGTAATATGTGTAATAGCGGTAATAGGCTAGCGTTAATTGCTTGCTTATTTATTTCCTTATTGTCTTGTTTAGTTGTTTGCTTGTAGTCACTTTAGTTCTTTTTCTGTTTTTTTCTAGTGGCCACAATAGCCTATTTTTGGTAACTAGGCCAAAATAATCATGGCAACACACGGACTGTTGTAACCATGGGCCTCCTGAAGGCCATATGATCCATGGGCCTTCGTCCGGCCGTAGGATCCATCGGCCTCCTATACGGGCCATAGGATCCATCAGCCTTCTATACGGGCCGTAGGGTCCATGGGCCTTCTACGGGCCGTAGGGTCCATGGGCCTTTTACGGGCCGTACGATCCATGGGCCTTCTACGGGTCGTACTATCCATGGGCCTCATACGGGTCGTAGGATCCATGGGCCTTCTACGGGGCGTATCATCATTTCGCCAATCATGGGCCGTACTATTCGTGGACCATAACGGGCCGTTAATAGGTCGTATTTGATAACTCTATGAAAACAGCCCAACGGGGTTTTTGACATGAAAACGACCCAACGTATTAACGGTCCGCAAACGGGCCGACTGTAATGACGGGCTGAATTTGGCCCACAAGCAGAAAATGACAGTAACAGGCCGTATGTAACCGAATGCTGCAAATGAGCCCAAGAATCAATGGGCCCTGAGAAGGCCGAAAGATAACTTGGGCTGGAAATGGCCCAATGGAATAACAGGCCATTAATGGGTATAAAGTGATACACTGTTCATTACGGGCCAGTTTCACCACGGGCCGTTAATGGGCCAAGAGTTACAAAGGTCCTCATATGGGCCGAAAGAAGTCATGGGCCACACATGGGCCGGAAGTTAAAACGGGCTGAATCATATTGGACGGCCCAGATGACGCTACTGGGCCTAATTAAGATAGGGCGTAACGGGCCCTGGGTTAGCGGGCTGTAAATGGGCTATATGCGAACATGCCATTAACAGGCTTTCCTTGGGCCGGCCCGCCACCTTTTGACCAAGTCAAACGGGTCGGACTTTTCACATGAATGGGCCTCTGTTGGGCCGTGCCATGTGTCGCCGTATCATAGGCGCCTTCGGTCCAATGAGCGGATGACATCTGTCCCAACGGTAAGCTGACACGTGTTTCCTCCAGCCAATGATGACTTTACACGTGGAAAATCCCCATTGGTCGGGGCTGTTAACGGGTTATCGAATCCAAAACCCAACCCGATAGCTTAACGGCGTTCCGTTATGGTGGATGCCACGTGTCGGTCACCCTTGACGAAAGCACTTCTCTCACGCGCGATTTATCGTCATGGAAGTGGACACTTTCCTAATGATAATTTTGGTAATGTCATGGAACACTTCTACGACAGCACAGGTATGACTATCTTGATTCTGTCATAAAATCGTCATGGATGTACATGCATGACAAAAAACGCGACCTACTGTGACTAACACGTATCATCACGGAACTGTATTTTTTGTAGTGTACATTGGAGACGTATCAAGCATCCATAAGCTTAATTCCTGCCCGTCCTCGAGTAGGTAAATGATAAAAACAGAATTTTTGATGTGGAATGCTACCTAGCATAATCCTTAACGTAATTTTCTTTATTGTGGCATGAATGTTCAGATCCAAATGATTCAAAATAATAGTTTATATTGACATAAGAAATAGTAATACTTCACACATACTAACAAAGCAATCATGCATTCTCAAAATATCATGGCATTAGAAGGTTCATCCCTACAAAATCATATAGTTTGGTCATGCTCCATTTTCGTCACACAAAAATGCTCTCATCTTGCACACCCCCGATGAAAAGCCAAGCAATTGTTTCATACTTAAGCAATCTCAAACTTTTTTCAACTTTCACGCAATACATGAGCGTGAGCCATGGATATAGCACTATGGGTGGAATAGAATATGATGATGGAGGTTGTGTGGAGAAGACAAAAAAGAGAAGGTCTCACATTGACGAGGATAATCAACGGGCTATGGAGAAGCCCATCCATTGATGTCAACATGAGGAGTAGGGATTGCCATGCAACGGATGCACTAGAGCTATAAATGTATGAAAGCTCAACAAAAGAAACTAAGTGGGTGTGCATCCAACTTGCTTGCTCACGAAGACCTAGGGCATTTTGAGGAAGCCCATCGTTGGAATATAAAAGCCAAATTCTATAATGAAAAATTCCTACTAGTATATGAAAGTGACAACATATGAGACACTCTATATGAAGAACATGGTGCTACTTTGAAGCACAAGTGTGGAAAAAGATAGTAACATTGTCCCCCCTTTTTATTTTATTTTCTTCTTCTTTTTTTTGGGCCTTTCTTTTTTTCCTTTTTTATTTGGCCTTTCTTTTTTTTGGCCTTTCTCACTTTTCTTTGGCCTTTCTTTTTTTTATAAGGGACAATGCTCTAATAATTATGATCATCACACTTCTATTTATTTACAAGTCATGAATTATAACTCAAAACTAGAACAAGATATGACTACATGAATGCCTACGGCGGTTTACGGGGATGGGCAATGAATCAAGAGTGACATGTATGAAAAATTATGAAGGTGGCTTTGCCACAAATATGATGTCAACTACATGATCATGCAAGGCAATATGACAACAATGATGCGTGTCATGATGAACGGAACGGTGGAAAGTTGCATGGCTATATATCTCGGAATGGCTATGGAAATGCCATAATAGGTAGGTATGGTGGCTGTTTTGAGGAAGATATAAGGAGGTTTATGTGTGATAGAGCGTATCGTATCACGGGGTTTGGACGCATGGGCGAAGTTGCACCAACTCTCAAGGTGAGAAAGGGCAATGCACGGTACCGAAGAGGCTAGCAATGATGGAAAAGTAAGAGTGCGTATAATCCATTGACTCAACATTAGTCATAAAGAACTCATATACTTATTGCAAAAATCTACAAGTGATCAAATACCAAGCATTACGCACATGCTCCTAGGGGGATAGATTGGTAGGAAAAGACCATCGCTCTTCCCCGACCGCCACTCATAAGGATGACAATCTAAGAACACCTCATATTTCAAATTTGTTACACAACGGTTACCTTACATGCATGCTACGGGACTTGCCAACTTCAACACAAGTATTCTTTAAATTCACAATTACCCAACTAGCATGACTCTAATATTACCACCTCCATATCTCAAAACAATTATCAAGCATCAAATTGATCATGTCATCCAATTCACTTCCTATGATAGTTTTTATTATACCCAACTTGGATGCCCATCATTCTAGGACCAATTTTATAACCATAGAAAATACCATGCTGTTCTAAAAGACTCTCAAAATAATATAAGTGAAGCATGAGAGATCAACAATTTCTACCAAATTAAACCACCGCTGTGCTCTAAAACATATAAGTGAAGTACTAGAGCAAAACTATCTAGCTCAAAAGATATAAGTGAAGCACATAGAGTATCCTAATAAATTTCAAATCATGTGGGTTTCTCCCAAAATGTGTGTACAGCAAGGATGATTGTGGAAATATAAAAAGCAAAGACTAATATCCTACAAGACGCTCCAAGCAAAACACATATCATGTGGCGAATAAAAATATAGCTCCAAGTAAAGTTACTGATAGACGAAGACGAAAGAGCGGATGCCTTCTGGGGCATCCCCAAGCTTAGGCTTTTGGTTATCATTGAATATCTTGGGGTGCCATGGGCATCCCCAAGCTTAGGCTCTTGCCACTCCTTATTGTTGGGGAACGTAGTAATTTCAAAAAAAATCCTACGCACACGCAAGATCATGGTGATGCATAGCAACGAGAAGGGAGAGTGTTGTCCACGTACCCTCGTAGACCATAAGCGGAAGCGTTAGCACAACGCGGTTGATGTAGTCGTACGTCTTCACGGCCCGACCGATCAAGCACCAAAAGCACGACACCTCTGAGTTCTTTCACACATTCAGCTTGATGACGTCCCTCGAACTCCGATCCAGCCGAGTGTCAAGGGAGAGTTCCGTCAGCACGACGGCGTGGTGACGATGATGATGTTCTACCGACGCAGAGCTTTGCCTAAGCACCGCTACAATATTATCAAGGTGGAATATAGTGGAGGGGGCACCGCACACGGCTAATAGATCTCAAGGATCAATTGTTGTTGTTTCTAGAGGTGCCCCCCTGCCCCCGTATATAAAGGAGCAAGGGGGAGGGGGCGGCCGGCCAAGAGGGGGCGCGCCAGGAGGAGTCCTACTCCCATCGGGAGTAGGACTCCCTCCTTTCCTTGTCCAACTAGGAGAGGGGGAAGGAACGGAGAGAGGGGAGGAAGGAAAGTGGGGCGCCGCCCTGGCCGCCCCTCCTCTTCTCCACTTTGGGCCCATGAGGCCCATTAACCCCCCGGGGGGTTCCGGTAACCCCCCGGTACTCCGGTATATATACGATAAGCCCCAGAACCATTCCGGTGTCCGAATATGGTCGTCCAATATATCAACCTTCATGTCTCGACCATTTTGAGACTCCTCGTCATGTCTGTGATCACATTCGGGACTCCGAACTATCTTCGGTACATCAAAACACATGAACTCATAATATAATTGTCATCTAACTTTAAGCGTGCGGACCCTACGGGTTCGAGAACTATGCAGACATGACCGAGACACGTCTCCGGTCAATAACCAATAGCGGAACCTGGATGCTCATATTGGCTCCTACATATTCTACGAAGATCCTTATCGATCAAACCGCATAACAACATACATTGTTCCCCTTGTCATCGGTATGTTACTTGCCCGAGATTCGATCGTCGGTATCTCAATACCTAGTTCAATCTCGTTACCGGCAAGTCTCTTTACTCGTTATGTAATGCATCATTCTGTAACTAACTCATTAGCTACATTGCTTGCAAGGCTTATAGTGATGTGCATTATCGAGAGGCCTAGAGATACCTCTCCGACAATCGGAGTGACAAAATCTAATCTCGAAATATGCCAACTCAACATGTACCTTTGGAGACACCTGTAGAGCTCCTTTATAATCACCCAGTTACGTTGTGACGTTTGGTAGCACACAAAGTGTTCCTTCGGTAAACGGGAGTTGCATAATCTCATAGTTGTAGGAACATGTATAAGTCATGAAGAAAGCAATAGCAACATACTAAACGATCAAGTGCTAAGCTAACGGAATGGGTCAAGTCAATCACATCATTCTCCTAATGATGTGATCCCGTTAATCAAATGACAACTCTTGTCTATGGTTAGGAAACATAACCATCTTTGATTAATGAGCTAGTCAAGTAGAGGCATACTAGTGACATTATGTTTGTCTATGTATTCACACATGTATTATGTTTCCGGTTAATACAATTCTAGCATGAATAATAAACATTTATCATGATATAAGGAAATAAATAATAACTTTATTATTGCCTCTAGGGCATATTTCCTTCAGTCTCCCACTTGCACGAGAGTCAATAATCTAGATTACACAGTAATGATTCTAACACCCATGGAGCCTTGGTGCTGATCATGTTTTGCTCGTGGAAGAGGCTTAGTCAACGGGTCTGCAACATTCAGATTCGTATGTATCTTGCAAATCTCTATGTCTCCAACCTGGACTTGGTCCCGGATGGAATTGAAGCGTCTCTTGATGTGCTTGGTCCTCTTGTGAAATCTGGACTCCTTTGCCAAGGCAATTGCACCAGTATTGTCACAGAAGATCTTCATTGGTCCCGATGCACTAGGTATGACACCTAGATCGGATATGAACTCCTTCATCCAGACTCCTTCATTTGTTGCTTCCGAAGCAGCTATGTACTCCGCTTCGCATGTAGATCCCGCCACGACGCTTTTTTTAGAACTGCACCAACTTACAGCTCCACCGTTCAATATAAACACGTATCCAGTTTGCGATTTAGAATCGTCCAGATCAGTGTCAAAGCTTGCATCGACATAACCATCTACGACTAGCTCTTTGTCACCTCCATAAATGAGAAACATATCCTTAGTCCTTTTCAGGTATTTCAGGATATTCTTGACCGTTGTCCAGTGATCCACTCCTGGATTACTTTGGTGCCTCCCTTCCAAACTTATTGCAAAGCATACATCAGGTCTGGTACACAGCATTGCATACATGATAGAGCCTATGGCTAAAGCATAGGGAACATCTTTCATTTTCTCTCTATCTTCTGCTGTGGTCGGGCATTGAGTCTGACTCAACTTCACACCTTGTAATACAGGCAAGAACCCCTTCTTTTCTTGATCCATTTTGAACATTTTCAAAACTTTATCAAGGTATGTGCTTTGTGAAAGTCCAATTAAGTGTCTTGATGTATCTCTATAGATCTTGATGCCTAATATATAAGCAGCTTCACTGAGGTCTTTCATTGAAAAACTTTTATTCAAGTATCCTTTTATGCTATCCAGAAATTCTATATCATTTCCAATTAACAATATGTCGTCTACATATAATATCAGAAATGCTACAGATCTCTCACTCACTTTCTTGTAAATACAGGCTTCTCCAAAAGTCTGTATAAAACCATATGCTTTGATCACACTATCAAAGCGTTTATTCCAACTCCGAGAGGCTTGCACCAGTCCATAAATGGATCACTGGAGCTTGCACACTTTATTAGCACCTTTTGGATCGACAAAACCTTCAGGTTGTATCATATACAACTCTTCTTCTAGAAATCCATTCAGGAATGCAGATTTGACATCCATTTGCCATATTTCATAATCATACAATGCGGCAATTGCTAACATGATTCGGACAGACTTAAGCATCGCTACGGGTGAGAAAGTCTCATCGTAGTCAACCCCTTGAACTTGTCGAAAACCTTTTGCAACAAGTCGAGCTTTGTAGACAGTAATATTACCATCAGCGTCAGTCTTCTTATTGAAGATCCATTTATTCTCGATGGCTTGTCGATCATCGGGCAAGTCAACCAAAGTCCATACTTTGTTCTCATACATGGATCCCATCTCAGATTTCATGGCCTCAAGCCATTTTGCGGAATCTGGGCTCATCATCGCTTCCTCATAGTTCGTAGGTTCGCCATGGTCAAGTAACATGACCTCCAGAATAGGATTACCGTGCCACTCTGGTGCGGATCTTACTCTGGTTGACCTACGAGGTTCGGTAGTAACTTGATCTGAAGTTTCATGATCAATATCATTAGCTTCCTCACTAATTGGTGTAGTTGTCACAGGAACCGGTTTCTGTGATGAACTTCTTTCCAATAAGGGAGCAGGTATAGTTACCTCATCAAGTTCTACTTTCCTCCCACTCACTTCTTTCGAGAGAACTTCCTTCTCTAGAAAGGATCCGAATTTAGCAACGAAAGTCTTGCCTTCAGATCTATGATAGAAGTTGTACCCAATAGTCTCCTTTGGTTATCCTATGAAGACACATTTCTCCGATTTGGGTTCAAGCTTATCTGGTTGAAGTTTCTTCACATAAGCATCGCAGCCCCAAACTTTAAGAAACAACAACTTTGGTTTCTTGCCAAACCACAGTTCATAAGGCGTCGTCTCAATGGATTTTGATGGTGCCCTATTTAACGTGAATGCGGCCGTCTCTAAAGCATAACCCCAAAACGATAGCGGTAAATCAGTAAGAGACATCATAGATCGCACCATATCTAGTAAAGTACGATTACGATGTTCAAACACACCATTACGTTGTGGTGTTCCGGGTGGCGTGAGTTGCGAAACTATTCCGCATTGTTTCAAATGCAAACCAAACTCGTAACTCAAATATTCTCCTCCATGATCATAGAAACTATATTTTCTTGTTACGATGATTTTCCACTTCACTCTGAAATTCTTTGAACTTTTCAAATGTTTCAGACTTATGTTTCATTAAGTAGATATACCCATATATGCTTAAATCATCTGTGAAGGTGAGAAAATAACGATACCTGCCGCAAGCCTCAATGTTCATTGGACCACATACATCAGTATGTAGGATTTCCAACAAATCTGTTGCTCGCTCCATAGTTCCGGAGAACGGCGTTTTAGTCATCTTGCCCATGAGGCACGGTTCGCAAGTACCAAGTGATTCCAGAAGTCCATCAGTATGGAGTTTCTTCATGCGCTTTACACCAATATGACCCAAACAGCAGTGCCACAAATAAGTTGCATTATCATTATCAACTTTGTATCTTTTGGCTTCAACATTATGAATATGTGTATCACTACTATCGAGATTTAATAAAAACAGACCACTCTTCAAGGGTGCATGACCATAAAAGATATTACTCATATAAATAGAACAACCATTATTCTCTGATTTAAATGAATAACCGTCTTGCATCAAACAAGATCCAGATATAATGTTCATGCTTAACGCTGGCACCAAATAACAATTATTTAGGTCTAAAACTAATCCCGAAGGTAGATGCAGAGGTAGCGTGCCGACCGCGATCACATCGACTTTGGAACCATTTCCCACGCGCATCGTCACCTCGTCCTTAGCCAATCTTCGCTTAATCCATAGTCCCTGTTTCGAGTTGCAAATATTAGCAACAGAACCAGTATCAAATACCCAGGTTCTACTGCGAGCATTAGTAAGGTACACATCAATAACATGTATATCACATATACCTTTGTTCACCTTGCCATCCTTCTTATCCGCCAAATACTTGGGGCAGTTCTGCTTCCAGTGACCAGTCTGCTTGCAGTAGAAGCACTCAGTCTCAGGCTTAGGTCCAGATTTGGGTTTATTCTCTTGAGCAGCAACTTGTTTGCCGTTCTTCTTGAAGTTCCCCTTCTTCTGCCCTTTACCCTTTTTCTTGAAACTGGTGGTCTTATTGACCATCAACACTTGATTCTCATTTTTGATTTCTACCTCCGCAGCTTTTAGCATTGCGAAGAGCTCGGGAATAGTCTTGTCCATCCCTTGCATATTATAGTTCATCACGAAGCTCTTGTAGCTTGGTGGCAGTGATTGAAGAATTCTGCCAATGACACCATCATCAGGAAGATTAACTCCCAGTTGAATCAAGTGATTATTATACCCAGACATTTTGAGTATATGTTCACTGACAGAACTATTCTCTTCCATCTTGCAGCTATAGAACTTATTGGAGAGTTCATATCTCTCAATCCGGGCATTTGCTTGAAATATTAACTTCAACTCCTGGAACATCTGATATGCTCCATGACCTTCAAAACGTCGTTGAAGTTCCGGTTCTAAGCCGTAAAGCATGGCACACTGAACTATCGAGTAGTCATCAGCTTTGCTCTGCCAGACATTCTTAACATCGTCAGTTGCATCTGCAGCAGGCCTGGCACCCAACGGTGCTTCCAGGACGTAATTCTTCTGTGCATCAATGAGGATAATCCTCAAGTTACGGACCCAGTCCGTGTAATTGCTACCATCATCTTTCAACTTAGCTTTCTCAAGGAACACATTAAAATTCAACGGAACAACAGCACGAGCCATCTATCTACAACAAACATAGACAAGCAAAATACTATCAGGTACTAAGTTCATGATAAATTTAAGTTCAATTAATCATATTACTTAAGAACTCCCACTTAGATAGACATCCCTCTAATCATCTAAGTGATCACGTGATCCAAATCAACTAAACCATGTCCGATCATCACGTGAGATGCAGTAGTTTTCAATGGTGAACATCACTATGTTGATCATATCTACTATATCATTCACGCTCGACCTTTCGGTCTCAGTGTTCCGAGGCCATATCTGTATATGCTAGGCTCGTCAAGTTTAACCTGAGTATTCTGTGTGTGCAACTGTTTTGCACCCGTTGTATTTGAATGTAGAGCCTATCACACCCGATCATCATGTGGTGTCTCAGCACGAAGAACTTTTGCAATGGTGCATACTCAGGGAGAACACTTATACCTTGAAATTTAGTGAGAGATCATCTTATAATGCTACCGTCAATCAAAGCAAAATAAGATGCATAAAGGATAAACATCACATGCAATCAATATAAGTGATATGATATGGCCATCATCATCTTGTGCTTGTGATCACCATCTCCGAAGCACCGTCATGATCACCATTGTCACCGGCGCGACACCTTGATCTTCATCATAGCATCATTGTCGTTTTGCCACCTATTGCTTCTACGACTATCGCTACCTCTTAGTGATAAAGTAAAGCAATTACAGGGCGATTGAATTGCATACAATAAAGCGACAACCATATGGCTCCTGCCAGTTGCCGATAACTCGGTTACAAAACATGATCATCTCATACAATAAAATATAGCATCACGTCTTGACCATATCACATCACAACATGCCCTTCAAAACAAGTTAGACGTCCTCTACTTTGTTGTTGCAAGTTTTACGTGGTTGCTACGGGCTGAGCGAGAACCGTTCTTACCTACGCATCAAAACCACAATGATAGTTCGTCAAGTTAGTGATGTTTTAACCTTCTCAAGGACCGGGCGTAGCCACACTCGGTTCAACTAAAGTTGGAGAAACTGACACCCGCCAGCCACCTGTGTGCAAAGCACGTCGGTAGAACCAGACTCGCATAAGCGTACGCGTAATGTCGGTCCGGGCCGCTTCATCCAACAATACCACTGAACCAAAGTATGACATGCTGGTAAGCAGTATGACTTGTATCGCCCACAACTCACTTGTGTTCTACTCGTGCATATAACATCTAAGCATAAAACCAGGCTCGGATGCCACTGTTGGGGAACGTAGTAATTTCAAAAAAAATCCTACACACACGCAAGATCATGGTGATGCATAGCAACGAGAGGGGAGAGTGTTGTCCACGTACCCTTGTAGACCGTAAGCGGAAGCGTTAGCACAACGTGGTTGATGTAGTCGTCCGTCTTCACGGCCCGACAGATCAAGCACCGAAAGCATGGCACCTCCGAGTTCTTGCACACGTTCAGCTCGATGATGTCCCTCGAACTCCGATCCAGCCGAGTATCGAGGGAGAGTTCCGTCAGCACGACGGTGTGGTGACGATGATGATGTTCTACCGACGCAGGGCTTCGCCTAAGCACCGCTACGATATTATCAAGGTGGAATGCAGTGGAGGGGGGCACTGCACACGGCTAATAGATCTCAAGGATCAATTGTTGTTGTTTCTAGAGGTGCCCCCTTGCCCCCATATATAAAGGAGCAAGGGGGAGGGGGCGGTCGGCCTAGAGGGGGCGCGCCAGGAGGATTCCTACTCCCACCGGGAGTAGGACTCCCTCCTTTCCTTGTCCAACTAGGAGAGGGGGGAGGAAGGGAGAGAGGGGAGGAAGGAAAGGGGGGCACCGCCGCCCCTCCTTGTCCTATTCAGACTAGAGGGGGAGGGGGCGCGCGTCGCTGGTTCCTATTCGGCGCCTTAAGCGCCCCTTTCTTCGATCCTTGCAAAGGGGCGCACGCCCCTGCCGCCGCGCTGGGCCGGCCCATATTACCTTTTTCCGTTTTTTCAAGACAGAAAAAACTGTGCCAAAAACTATGCGACCTATGACTCGAACAGCGGATCTCCCGATTCATTGTACAACAAACTAACCACTCGGCCAAACAAACCTTGACGTGATAGTTCACATCTTTTTCCGCTGTTATTCTTTCTTTTTTATTTTCTTTCTTTTTTTTGAATGGTTTCTTCAAAAAAATCCTTTTTTTCTATTCTGTTTTTGTTTTCTGTTTCCTTTTTTATAAATACGTGAACTTTTTTCAAAATCCATGAACTTTTTTTCAAATTAGGTGAACTTTTTTGAAAATCGATGAACTTATTCGAAATTGATGAACTTTTTCATTAAATTTGTGAACTTTTTCAAAATCGATGAAACTATTTTTCTCCAACTCGATGAACTTTTTCTTTAAATTTGTGAACTTTTTAAAATCGATGAACTATTTCTCCAACTCGATGAACTTTTTCAAAATTGATGGATTATTTCTTCAAATTTGTGAATTTCTTCAAAATCGATGAACTGTTTCTCTAACCCAATGAAATTTTTTCAAATAGATGAATTATTTCTTCAAATTTGTGAACTTTTTCTAAAATGGATGAACTATTTTTCAAACTTTATGAACTTTTTTTCAAAATCGATGAACTTTTTTCAATATTGATTAGCTTTTTTAAGAAATCGATTAACTTTTTAAATGTTTTGTGAACTTTTCTTCAAATGAACTTTTTTGAAGTTTGTTTACTTTTCTTCTAAATGGTGAACTTTTCTAATTCACGATTCTTTTAAAATTGATTACGAATCTAAATAGTGCGGCCACACTTGTTCTTATAGTTTCAGTGCTATTACCAGTCACAAGCGTGCAATGGTTCTAGTGGTCAGCGGAGCATGAACAAGTACGTGGGCTTCATGAGTTCGAATCACGGAGTATTCACACTTTGCGTTTTTCTGGGAGGAAAGTATCGTTTTCCCCCCGAAATCCTCTCTGATGGATCAATTTCCCCCCAAAGTCTAAAACCGGATCAATCAGCCCCTAAACTCTCCAAAACCGGATCAATTCTCCCCCATGGTGGTTTTGCACCAGATTTAAGTGGTTTTGACTAGTCTCCTTGCTGACTGGACATTGCTGACTTGGCAGATTTCAGGTGTTTTCATCGACTGGGGGAGCCGGTCGACCGATCAGCCCCCAATTCAGGTGATTTCGGTCCAACCTCCCTGTGCCGCGACGGCGTCAAGCACGCCCAACCTTGCGGCGACGGCGGCAAGCACGCCGGCGGCGTCCGCCGCCGCCGCCATGGCGTCCGCCCTGCAGCCGGCCTCCACGCCGCCCGATGGTGAGTCAACCGCCCCCTTTCTTTCCCGTCGAAGTCATCTACTGCATGATCTTAGTTTAGGAGAAATTAGAGCTGCGCTTAGAAGTCATGTACTGCACCCAATTTTGCTGCCATGGCAGGCAGATGGTGGAGGTGTAGGGTAGATCATAGGAAGATTGTTTTTATGGGTAGGTCCTGAGCTACGTAATGAGGTAAAGATTGTTTTTTTGGGCAGGTCTTGTCGATGAGGCAGCAGATGAAGAAGAAATAAGTTTTGTGTCACTACATTATTTTGGCAAATTTGAGACAGTGGATGGATTGCTTGTATACAACGGAGGTCTGATGATTACTTTTCCGTTCAATAGGAAAAGCCTAAAGTTTGAGCTTTTGTTGTCTTATGCTGAGGACATGTATCATGTAGAAAGAGGACATTGTAGGGGGGATTATAGTTACAAGATGCACTGGCTTGTTCCAGGGAAAAAACTGAGTGAGGGTTTGCAATTTATTTTTGATGATTCAAGTGTGGAGAAGATGGGGAATGCAACACCTATTGGGTCATGTGCAGAGATCTATGTGGAGGAAGTGCAGTTGTGTGAAGAAGCAGTAAAGCAGTTGCAAAACAGAGTAGATGATGTGCCTGTGGTAGATGATGTGCCTGTGGTAGTTTCAGAAACATATTCCAAGCATAAAGGTAGCAGATTTGCATTGGTAAATGTGGATGCTGTGGAGACAAACATGGTCGATGAGATGTTTTTATCAAATGTAGCAGCTTCAGCAGAACACAGAGCAGAGTCAGAAGTTGTTGTAGGTGTGAAAAGGACAGCTGCTGAGGAAGAAAATTTGAGGATAATAAGTGAGGCTACTGACTTTCTTGCTACATTTGAGAGTCTAGTGAAGATTCAGAAAAGTAGAGCAAGTAGAGTTGCAGTTAAAAGAAGAAAAGTACCTCTTGCAGCTCCAGTTTCAGCAACTACATCTTCAGGTGCAACTCAAGGTGCATGTGCTCCTCCTCCAACTCCAGGTGCAGCCCAAGGTGCATCTTATTCATGTACAGGTGCATCTTCTTCAGCTCCAGTAGGAAATAAAGCAAAATCTGCAAAGACCAAAGCAGTAGCAGGTACACCACAGAGAGGAATAATGCCACAATTTACTCAAGGACAGAACCCAGCAGCTACTTCTGAATTTGAGTATACATCTACAGATCATGTTGAAAATGGAACAAGTGCTAATGAAGTATTACATGAAAATGTAAAAGAAGGAGAAGAAGGTGATGATGAAAGTGACATTGACTACCAGCCTTTGTCAGAGCACAGTTCTGCTGAAGAATCAGAGGCAGAGAAATTAAGGAAATTAGCAAGGGAAATTAGGAGGCAGAAGAGAGCAAAGAAATTAGGGGATGCTGTGGGGCCTGTCATCAAAGATAATAATGTGATTGAAGGTTTGTCTGGTGATGAGAAGCTGGATGTCATAGAAGATGATGTTGTGTCATCAGATGATGACTGCTCTTTTGATGAGGAAAGTGATGGTGAGGGGGCCACACAGCTAGTGAGAAGGAAAAGTGAATGGAGAAAATATGACAGCAAATCAGAAATTCCTACATTTGAGATAGCAATGGTTTTTAGAGGAAGACATCAGATGAAGAAAGCTCTAATAAAATATGGCATTAAGAAACATGTGCATATTGCTTTCACAAAGGATGAAAATCATAAAGTAGGTGCAAAGTGTACTTGGCCTGGCTGCAACTGGATGATCTATGCTTCTAAAACTACTAGAAATAAGTGGCTACAGGTGTCTACCTTTGTAGATGAGCACCATTGCATTCCAAGAAGAGATAACAAACTGGTCACATCAACTGTTATTGCTACAAAATATGGCAGGCTTATAAGAGCAAATCCAAATTGGAAGTTAGAAGATTTGAGGAAAACTGTACTTGAGGACTTATTTGCTGATGTGACAGTTGCACAGTGCAAGAAGGCAAAGAGAATGGTCATGCAGAAACTATTGCATTCCACTGAAGGAGAGTACTCAAAATTATTTAATTATCAGTTAGAGCTGCTGAGAACTAATCCTGGAAGCACAGTTGCAGTGAAGTTGGACCATAATGAAAAGGATGGGTCATATGTATTTCAAAGGTTTTACATGTGTTTTGATGCCTTGAAGAAAGGTTTCTTGGCAGGTTGTAGAAAAGTTATTGGCCTTGATGGTTGTTTTTTCAAAGGTGCTTGCTATGGACAGATGTTGTGTGCTATAGGAAGAGATGCAAATAACCAGATGTATCCTATTGCTTGGGCTGTTGTGGAGAAAGAAAATTATGAGTCATGGTTCTGGTTTCTTGCCAAGATAAACCAGGACTTGAAAATAAGCAATCAAGGAGATGGATATGTATTTATGTCAGATCAACAAAAGGGACTTATAGGGGCAATGGAGGACATTTTTCCTAAAGCTGAGCATAGAATGTGTGCAAGACACATATATGCTAATTGGAAGAAAAAACACCCAGACCATGATCTCCAGAAAAGGTTTTGGAGATGTGCAAAATCACCAAACAAAGTGATTTTCAACTACAACAGGGCCAGGCTAGCACAATTTACTGTTGAGGGTGCAAAAGATATGATGAACATTGATCCAGTACATTGGAGTAGGGCCTACATGAAGCTGGGGTCTAATTGTGATTCAGTTGATAACAACATGTGTGAATCTTTCAACAACTACATCCTGTTAGCTAGGTACCTTGCTATTGTCTCAATGCTTGAGTGGATCAGGTGCAAAATTATGGTGAGGGTACAAGAAAATAGAGGGAAGTCAGTTAACTGGAAAGGAACTATATGTCCCAACATTTTGAAAAAACTGAAGCAAAACATAAGGAGATCAGGTTTCTGCCATGTGCTGTGGAATGGGAAAGATGGATTTGAAGTGCAAGAGCATGAGAAATTCAAATTTACTGTTAACTTGCAGCTCTGGACTTGCTCGTGTAGATATTGGCAGCTGTCAGGTTTACCCTGCTGCCATGCCATTAGTGCTATCTATAAAACAGGACAGAAAATTGATGATTATATTGCTCCTTGCTACTCCATAGAAGTGTACAACAAGATATATGATCATTGCTTACAACCTTTGGAGGGAGAGGAGAGTTGGCCTATTTCAACAAATCCAAAGCCACAACCACCTGGTCACATTAGCTTGCCTGGAAGGCCTAAAACAGAAAGAAGGAGAGAGGAAGGAGAAAAACCTAAGGGTACTAAGATGAGCAAAGTAGGTGGCAAGATCACTTGTAGTTCTTGCAAAAGGCAAGGACATAATAGATCAAGCTGTAAGAACAATGATGGAGCTAAACATCATGGAAATGCTCATTTGGTCAGAGAAGCTGCAAAACAAAAGAAGCAAGACAAAGAGGCTTTTGATGCTCTTCAGACACAGAAAGCTGTGCTTGAAAAGCAGGTTAAGATGACACTTGTTAGTACTAATGAAAAATTGGTTGCTTTTTGTTTCTACTAATGGAAACTTGGTTGCTTTTTTGTTTATACTAATAAAAAACTTGTTTGCAGGCTGCTGATATAAAAGGCAAGGCAATGGCTGTGCAACCTAGGCCAAAGAAGTTGGAAGTTAGAAGAAAACCAGGAACCCTAAGGATCAATGAACCTACATCTCAACAAAGCTCACAGCCAAGCTCTCAACAGAGCTCACAACCAAGCTCTCAACCTAGAGTTCCACAACATTGTGTGTTCAACCTTGCTGCATACAAGGAGGCACTAAATGCTAAGAAAGGGCCATCCATTTGATTACAAAATTTGTGATACTGTGCTAAATTTGTGCCACACTTGTACTAAATTTCTGCTTCTGTTAATTTGAGGCACAATTTCTGCTACTATAATTTTTTGGATTAAAACAAAGAGGACAACAGAGTTGAAAACATTTATGCTTGAACATCTTCAGTACATTTGATCACTGCATTTGTTCAGTACTTAACTAGAAACTCTGACAGTGCATACATAACTGCATTTGTCCAGTACCTAACATACAAACTTAACATAGAAACTTAACTGCATTTCTCAGTGCATAATGAACTAGACACTGAACTAGAAACTTAACTTCTCTATCTTCACTTCTGCATGTCCTTCATCTTCTTGATGCGGTCGGAGTGGCGAATGCCGACGCGGATGTAAGTCTCCGCCTCGATTGGCATGCTCCTGTCGCCGAGCTGCGGGATCACCGGCGCCACCACGTACACGTCGTCGTCGGCAGCCGCCACCTCCCCCTCGCTGTCGTCCTCCACATCCACCACCACCTGCTCCTTCTCGCTGTCCTCCACATCTTGCTCCTGCTCGCTGTCCTCCAACACATCTTCACTGCACTCTCCGTCGCTGTCAGAGTGCACAATAACCTGCTTCACTGCAGCTGGTACAGCGACAACGACGCCGACGAGACCTTCAACTGGAGGTGGAGGGGGGCGACGGCGGGAGCGATACTCGTACCACCTGGCACGCTGACGCGGATCTGGTGACTTCTCCGCCTCATTCATAGCCCAAAGGAAAACAGAGATAGCTGGAATGGGACGGCCGTCGGGGAACATTGTCTTCTTCTCATCATCAGTTGCCACAACGATGAGGCCCCTAGCGTGGTCCACGCACATCTGCAAGCTCGGAAATCTGTTGCAGATCTCCTCCACATCGGCCCTTTTCTCTGAATCCCCCTTGCAGAACCTGCTCACAGTTTCCTCCCACCGATCTTGAGCACGGCGAACATCTCTTGCAGTCCTCTTCTTGGGCGCCATCGCCGGCGTCGAGAAGCGATGGGAGGGGATGAGAATGGGAGTGGGTGGGCGAGAGGCGAAGGGAGGGGATGAGAATGGGGAACGGCGAGTGGATGAGAGTGGGTGGGCTAGTGCTGTCTGGGCGAGCGTGGCCTTAAATGGGTGGCTGCCAAAGCGGTGGGTTCAGTTAACTTTAGACAACGCTTCAGAAAAATTCAGACAACCAAAAGTTCAGTTATCTTCAGACACAAGTTCAGACTTTTGAAATTTTAAACTCAAGTACATTTGTTCACTCGAGCTTACATAGGTGGTTCACTAAGATACTACATCACATCTTCAAAGCCATGATAACAGCAGACACAATGCAGAAAAAGATGGCAAATTTGTACATCTTTTTGCTTCTCTGAAATTCCTTGGCAAGAACATCCATTTGTTGAGCATGTTGCGCTTTCAAATCCAGCACATAAACATCAGCATCACCAATGCTGCACTTGGCATCCATGAGAGCATGCTCCAGCTGTGATTTCTCGGTCTTGAGCTTCCTAACCTCTGTCTTCAGCCGATTCACAACATCTCGCAGGTCACCTAGTAGCGTACTGACAAACTTATCCAGGGGATCATCATGCCACTTGAAGTAGCCACAGTCATATCCCTATTCAAAAAATTGTGCAATTTTGTCAAAAGAATCACGCAAAGACTTGCTGCTCAACGAAACAACAAACATAAACGGCGGGCACAGATCCTTGACTTTGCACTGGCTGCAGTTTTGCTTACCAGAGACTGGCTGCAGTTGTAGTATCGACAACCGGGGTTGGAAATGCTCCACGAAATCCACCTCGGAGCCTTGACTTTGCAGTGGCACACCTTCTCAGGCGAGTACGCCATCGGTGGCTCCCGATATGGCACCGGCGACTGCCCTGAGAAGGCCATGGACCGCGGCGACCGATGACTGCTTGACGAGCTAGCAAACGCCATGGACTGCGGCGAGCAAGGGGACGGCGAGGGGACGGCCATGGGGCGGCGAGGGG
>NC_057798.1:528726663-528729464 GCF_018294505.1 Triticum aestivum
AGGGAACGTCGATGGGGCGGCGAGGGGACGGCGATTGGGCGGCGAGGGGACGGCAGAGTGCTTCGCGGCGAGAGCGGCTTGCAATTATAAATTGGGGAAAGTTGCATCTGCCAAGTCAGCAATGTCCAGTCAGCAAGGAGACTAGTCAAAACCACCTAAATCTGGTGCAAAACCACCATGGGGGAGAATTGATCCGGTTTTGGAGAGTTTAGGGGCTGATTGATCCGGTTTTAGACTTTGGGGGGAAATTGATCCATCAGAGAGGATTTCGGGGGGAAAACGATACTTTCCTCTTTTTCTGGAGTAATTAGTTCGCTGTGCTTCGGCTTTGCAGGCCGGCCCAACAACGCGCCAGAGTGGGCGCCAGCCACCTGTTCGGGCGCTTAAGGCGCCGAACATGAGAGAGCTCCTATAGGGCGCCTTATGCGCCAATTGAAGCAACGGGCGCTCACAGCTGCACCCAGGTGGGCCGGCCCACGAATGCTGCAAATGCGTGGAAAAAAACAAAACTAGAAAATACAGTCCTACAACGGAATCGAACTCGTGCCCCTGACGTCCAGTACGTGGTTGGCTGACCACTGGAGCAACTCGACAAATGTGGATTATAGTAGCGCGACACTTTATAAGTACAAATAACTGTACCTACCCTATTTGTTGCACCAACATTGCCACGTAATTTTTGAATTATTTGAAGTGAAAAAATAGGAAACGTGATTTCTTTTGTCGAATACGTGAACAAAATTCGAAAGTCAACAGATTTAAAAAAGAATCATGAATTAGAATAAAGTTCATTAAACTTGAAAAAAGTTCACCGATTTTCACAAAAAAGTTCACAAAATCTGAAAAAGTCCATCAATTTCCAAAAAGAGTTCGTCGATTTTTGAAAAAATCTAAAAAAATCATCTATTTTAAAAAAAAGTTCATCGATTACAAAAAAAGTTCATTGATTTTCAAAAAGCTTCACAAAAATCCGAAAAAGTTCATTGATTTTGAAAAAAGTTCATCAAATTTGAAAATAGTTCATCGATTTTCAAAAAAAAACATTGAATTTGAAAAAAAAAGTTCATCGATGTTGGAAAACGTTCATCTAATTTGAACAAAGTTCATGGAATTTGGAAGAAAAGTTCATCGATTTTGCAAAAAGTTCACCAAATATGAAAAAAGTTCATAGATTTAAAAAGAAACTTTATAAAAATTGAAAAAAAATTGTCGATTTTGAAAGAAAACTCGCGAGTTTGAAAAAGAAAGGAAAAGGAAAAAAAGAAAAAAAGAAAAGGCAAAAAGAAAGAACACCAGAAAAAACACCAGAACAAAAGAGGAAAGAAGATTAAAGTCATCATAGTAGCTCGCTTCCCTCTGGTGGTTACCTCGTGCTTCCCTTGATGCCTTTTTTTGCAGCAAGTTTAGAAAACGAAACAAAGAAGAAATGGGCCGGCCCATGGCGGAGGGAGGGTGTGCGCCCGTTTGTGGAAATCGAAGAAACGGGCGCAACGGGCGCTGATTAGGATTTGCCCGAACAGGAGCTCTCCGCGCGGCCTACCCTGGCCGCCCCTCCTCTTCTCCACTTTGGGCCCATGAGGCCCATTAACCCCCCGGGGGGTTAGGTACTCCAGTATATATCCGACAACCCCCGGAACCATTCCGGTGTCCGAATATAGTCGTTCAATATATCAATCTTCATGTCTCGACCATTTCGAGACTCCTTCTCATGCCCGTGATCACATCCGGGACTCCAAACTATCTTCGGTACATCAAAACACATGAACTCATAATATAACTTTCATCTAACTTTAAGCGTGCGGACCCTACGGGTTCGAGAACTATGCAGACATGACCGAGACACGTCTCCGGTCAATAACCAATAGCGGAACCTGGATGCTCATATTGGCTCCTACATATTCTATGAAGATCTTTATCGGTCAAACCGCATAACAACATACGTTGTTCCCTTTGTCATCGGTATGTTACTTGCCCGAGATTCGATCGTCGGTATCTCATTACCTAGTTTAATCTCGTTACCGGCAAGTCTCTTTACTCGTTATGTAATGCATCATTCTGTAACTAACTCATTAGCTACATTGCTTGCAAGGCTTATAGTGATGTGTATTACCGAGTGGGCCCAGAGATACCTCTCCGACAATCGGAGTGACAAAACCTAATCTCGAAATACACCAAATCAACATGTACCTTTGGAGACACTTGTAGAGCTCCTTTATAATCACCCAGTTACGTTGTGATATTTGGTAGCACACAAAGTGTTCCTCCGGTAAACGGGAGTTGCATAATCTCATAGTTGTAGGAACATGTATAAGTCATGAAGAAAGCAATAGCAACATACTAAACGATCAAGTGCTAAGCTAACGGAATGGGTCAAGTCAATCACATCATTCTCCTAATGATGTGATCCCGTTAATCAAATGACAACTCATGTCTATGGTTAGGAAATATAACCATCTTTGATTAATGAGCTAGTCAAGTAGAGGCATACTAGTGACATTATGTTTGTCTATGTATTCACACATGTATTATGTTTCCGGTTAATACAATTCTAGCATGAATAATAAACATTTATCATGATATAAGGAAATAAATAATAACTTTATTATTGCCTCTAGGGCATATTTCCTTCACTTATTCCATAGTTCCATCAAATCTTTTACCCAAAACTTGAAAACTTCACAACACAAAACTCAACAGGAAATCTCATAAGCTCCGTTAGTGCAAGAAAGAAAAAACCCACCACATAAGGTACTGTAATGAACTCATCCTTTATTTATATTGGTGTTAAACCTACTTTATTC
>NC_057798.1:528729676-528770522 GCF_018294505.1 Triticum aestivum
ATGCATCAAAATAAGCAAACAACACACGGAAAACAGAATCTGTCAAAAACAGAACAGTCTGTAGCAATCTGTAACTTCTGAATACTTCTGGAACTTTAAAAATCCTACCAAAATAGTAAGTCCTGGGGAATTTGTCTATTGATCTACATCAAAAAGAATCAACGCAAAAGCACATTTCTGTGATTTACTAAAATTATTTTCGTGCGCGTAGAAGTTTCTATTTTTCAGTAGAATCAAATTAACTATCACCGTAGGTTATCCTATAGGTTCTACTTGGCAAAAACACTAATTAAAACATGAAAACACATCTAAACAAAAGCTATATGAAATATTTATTACTAAATAGAAACAAAAATAAAATTGGGTTGCCTCCCAACTAGCGCTATCGTTTTAACGCCCCTAGCTAGGCATAAAAGCGAGAATAGATCTAAGTAGTGTCATCTTTGGCATTCAATTCATAAATAGCTCGCATGATAGATTCATAAGGTAATTTAACTTTCTTTCTTGTAAAGTGTTCCATGCCTTTCCTTACTGGAAATTGGAATCTAATATTCCCTTCCTTCATATCAATAATTGCACCAATCGTTCTAAGGAAAGGTCTACCAAGAATAATAGGACATGAAAGATTGCAATCTATATCAAGAACGATAAAATCTACGGGCACATAATTCCTATTTGCAACAAGAATAACATCATTGATCCTTTCCATAGGTTTCTTAATGGCGGAATCCGCAAGGTGCAAGTTTAAAGAGCAATCATCAAAATCATGGAAACCTAGAACATCACATAAAGTTTCCGGAATCGTGGAAACACTAGATCCCAAATCAATAAACCATAGCACTCATGATCTTTAATTTTAATCTTTATAGTAGGTTGCCACTCATAATAAAGCTTTATAGGTATAGAAACTTCCAATTCAAGTTTTTCCTCATAAGATTGCATCAAGGCATCAACAATATGATTGGTAAAAGCTTTATTTTGACTATAAGCATGAGGAGAATTCAACACGGATTGCAACAAGAAAATACAATCTATTAAAGAACAATTATCATAATTAAATTCCTTGAAATCCATAATAGTGGGTTCAATGCTATGTAAAGTTTTGACCTCTCCAATCCCACTTTTATCAAATTTAGCATCAAGATCTAAAAACTCCGAATTATCGGGACGCCTTTTAACTAAAGTCGACTTATCTCCAGTCCCATCATTATCAAGATTCATATTGCAAAACAATTATTTAATAGGAGATACATCAATAACTTTTAGATCTTCATCATTATTTTCATGGAGACTGGAAGAACACGCTTTTATAAAGCAATCTTTCTTAGCACGTAATCTAGCGGTTCTTTCTTTGCACTCATCAATGGAAATTCTCATGGCTTTGAGAGACTCATTGATATCATGCTTAGGTGGAATAGATCTAAGTTTCAAAGAATCAACATCAAGCAAAAGTGTATCAACATTCCTAGCCAATTCATCAACTTTAAGCAATTTTTCAAGCAAAGCATTAAAATTCTTTTGAGAGTTCATAAATTCTTTAACGCTATTCTCAAAATCAGAGGGCATCCTATTAAAATTTCCATAAGAGTTGTTGTAGGAATTACCATAATTATTAGAGAAATTACTAGGAAACGGTCTAGGATTAAAGTTTCCTCTATAAGCATTGTTACCAAAATTATTCATACCAACAAAATTCACATCCATAGATTCATTATTATTCTCAATCAGAGTAGACAAAGGCATATCATTAGGATCAATAGGAGCACTCTTAGTAGCAAACAATTTCATAAGTTCATCCATCTTTCCACTCAAAACATTAATTTCTTCTATAGCATGTACTTTTTTACTAGTAGATTTTTCAGTGTGCCATTGAGAATAATTAGCCATAATGTTATCAAGGAGTTTAGTAGCTTATCCTAAAGTGATTTCCATAAAAGTGCCTCCCACGGCCGAATCTAAAAGATTTCTAGAAGCAAAATTTAATCCGACATAAAATTTTTGTATGATCATCCATAAGTTCAAACCATGAGTAGGGCAATTGCGAATCATTAATTCATTCTTTCTCAAGATTGGGCAACATGCTCATGATCAAGTTGTTTAAAATTCATAAGATCGTTCCTAAGAGAGATGATCTTAGCGGGAGGAAAATACTTAGAGATAAAAGCATCTTTGCACTTATTCCAAGAATCAATACTATTTTTAGGCAAAGACGAAAACCAAGTTTTAGCACGATCTCTAAGTGAAAACGGAAATAACTTCAATTTAACAATATCATTATCTGTATCTTTCTTCTTTTGCATATCACACAAATCAACAAAGTTGTTTAGATGAGTAGCGACATATTCACTAGGAAGGCCAGAGAATTGATCTTTCATAACAAGATTCAGCAAAGCAGCATTGATTTCACAAGATTCAACATCACTAAAGAGGAGAAATCGGAGTGCTAAGGAAATCATTATTATTGGTATTAGAAAAGTCACACAATTTGGTATTATCTTGCACCATGTGACAAGCAATCCAACACACGAGAAAACAAAAAGCCAAGCGAAAGAGAGAGAAGATTGGGAAAGAGAGGGTGAATAAAACGGCAAGGGTGAAGTGGGGGAGAGGAAAACGAGAGGCAAATGGAAAATAATGTAATGTGAAGGAGATGAGTTTGTGATGGGTACTTGGTATGTCTTGACTTGAGCGAAGACCTCCCCGGCAACGGCGCCAGAAATCCTTCTTGCTACCTCTTGAGCATATGTTGGTTTTTCCCTTGAAGAGGAAAGGGTGATGTAGGAAAGTAGCGTAAGTTTTCCCTCAGTTTTTGAGAACCAAGATATCAATCCAGTAGGAGGCTCCTCAAAAGTCCCACACACATACACAAACAAACAAGAACCTCGCAACCAACACGATAAAGGGGTTGTCAATCCCTTCACGGTAACTTGCGAAAGTGAGATCTGATAGAGATAATAAGATAAGATAAATATTTTTGGTATTTTTATGATATAGATTGGAAAGTAAAAGATGCAAATAAAAGTAGATGAAAACTTATATGATAAAATATAGACCCGAGGGCCATATGTTCCACTAGTGGCTTCTCTCAAGATAGCATAAGTATTACGATGGGTGAACAAATTACTGTCGAGCAATTGATAGAAAAGCGCATAGTTATGAGATTATCTAGGCATGATCATGTATATAGGCATCGCGTCTATGACAAGTAGATCGAAACGATTCTGCATCTACTACTATTACTCCACATATCAACCGACTCCTGCCTGCATCTAGAGTATTAAGTTCATGAAGAACAGAGTAACGCTTTAAGAAAGATGACATGATATAGAGGATAAACTCATGCAATATGATATAAACCCCATCTTTTTATCCTTGATGGCAACAATACAATACAATACGTGCCTTGCTGCCCCTGCTGTCACTGGGAAAGGACACCGCAAGATTGAACCCAAAGCTAAGCACTTCTCCCATTGCAAGAAAGATCAATCTAGTAGGCCAAACCAAACTGATAATTCGAAGAGACTTGCAAAGATAACTTAATCACACATAAAAGAATTCAAAGGAGATTCAAATATTTCTCATAGATAAACTTGATCATAAACCCACAATTCATTGAATCTTGACAAACACACCGCAAAAAGATTTACATCTAATAGATCTCCAAGAAGATCGAGGAGAACTTGGTATTGAGATTCAAAGAGAGAGAAGAAGCCATCTAGCTAATAACTATGGACCCGAAGGTCTGTGGTAAACTACTCACAACTCATCAGAGAGCCCTTGGAGATGATGTAGAGGCCCTCCATGGTCGATTCCCCCTCCGGCGGAGCACCGGTGAAGGCTCCAAGATGGGATCTTGCAGATACAGAAGGTTGCAGTGGTGGAATTAGGTTTTCGTGGTGCTCTCTGATGTTTTCAGGGTACGGGAGTATATATAGGGGAAGGAGGTAGGTGGTTGATGTTCGAGGGGCCCACGAGGGTGGGGGGCGCGCCCACTTCTACGTCTTGAGCTTGCGTTGGTTTTCCTTGAAGAGGAAAGGGTGATGCAGCAAAGTAGCGTAAATATTTTCCTCAGTTTTTGAGAACCAAGGTATCAATCCAGTAGGAGGCTCCTCAAAAGTCCCACGCACCTACACAAACAAACAAGAACCTCGCAACCAACACAATAAAGGGGTTGTCAATCACTTCACGTCCACTTGCGAAAGTGAGATCTGATAGAGATAATATGATAAGATAAATATTTTTGGTATTTTTATGATATAGATTGGAAAGTAAAAGATGCAAATAAAAGATACATGGAAAACTTATATGATAAAATATAGACCCGGGAGCCATAGGTTTCACTAGTGGCTTCTCTCAAGATAGCATAAGTATTACGGTGGGTGAACAAATTACTGTCGAGCAATTGATAGAAAAGTGAATAGTTATGAGATTATCTAGGCATGATCATGTATATAGGCATCATGTCCGTGACAAGTAGATCGAAACGATTCTGCATCTACTACTATTACTCCACACATCGACCGACTCCTGCCTGCATCTAGAGTATTAAGTTCATGAAGAACATAGTAACGCATTAAGAAAGATGACATGATGTAGAGGGATAAACTCATGCAATATGATGTAAACCCCATCTTTTTATCCTCGATGGCAACAATACAATATGTGCCTTGCTGCCACTGCTGTCACTGGGAAAGGACACCGCAAGATTGAACCCAAAGCTAAGAACTTCTCCCATTGCAAGAAAGATCAATCTAGTAGTCCAAACCAAACTGATAATTCAAAGAGACTTGCAAAGATAACTTAATCACACATAAAAGAATTCAGAGGAGATTCAAATATTTCTCATAGATAAACTTGATCATAAACCCACAATTCATCGGATCTCGATAAACACACCGCAAAAAGAGTTACATCGAATAGATCTCCAAGAAGATCAAGGAGAACTTTGTATTGAGATTCAAAGAGAGAGAAGAAGCCATCTAGCTAATAACTATGAACCTGAAGGTCCGTGGTAAACTACTCACAACTCATCTGAGAGGCCTTGGAGATGATGTAGAGGCCCTCCGTGGTCGATTTCCCCTCTGGCGGAGCGCCGGCGAAGGCTCCAAGATGGGATCTCACGGATACAGAAGGTTGCGACGGTGGAAATAGTTTTTCGTGGTGCTCCTGGATGTTTTCGGGGTACGTGGATATATATAGGAGGAGGAAGTAGGTCGGTGGACGCTCGAGGGGGCCACGACGGTGGGGGTGCGCCCACCCCCAGGGGCGCGCCGGGCACCCTCGTGGCCACCTCCTCTGTTGCTTGACGTCCACTCCAAGTCCCCTGGATTGCGTTTGTTCCAAAAAGATCGCTCCCGAAGGTTTCATTCCGTTTGGACTCCGTTTGATATCCCTTTCCTTCGAAACACTGAAATAGGCAAAAAAAAAACAGCAATTCGGGTTGGCCCTCCGGTTAGTAGGTTAGTCCCAAAAATGATATAAAAGTGTAGAGTAAAGCCCATAAACATCCAAAACGAGTAATATAATAGCATGGAACAATCAAAAATTATAGATACGTTGGAGACGTATCAAGCATCCCCGAGCTTAATTCCTTCTCGTCCTCGAGTAGGTAAATGATAAAAACAAAATTTTTGACGTGGAATGCTACCTAGCATAATTCTCAATGTAATTTTCTTTATTGTGGCATGAATGTTCAGATCCAAATGATTCAAGACAAAAGCTTATAAAACATAAAAATAGTAATACCCGAAGAATACTAACAAATAATCATGTCTTATCAAAATAGCATAGCCAAAGAAAACTTATCCTTACAAAATCATATAGTTAGGCCATGCTTCATTTTCATTACACAAAATACCCCCATCATGCACAACCCCGATTTCAGCCAAGCAATTGGTTCATACCTTTTAATGCGCTTCAGCTTTTTCAACTCTTACGCAATACATGAGCGCAAGCCATGGACATAACACTATATGTGGTATATGGTGGTTGTGAAGACAAAAAAGGAGAAGATACTCTCACATCAACTAGGCGTATCAACGGGCTATGGAGATGACCATTTAAAACAATAATGAGGCTAGCCAACTCGCTCCTAGAAGGCTCCCCCGATTTGAAGCTTCGTTGGCCGTCGGATCTGCATTCTGGCGCGTTTGAGCCATCGGATCTTCACACCGGTTAAAACTAATTTTCACCTCGCATTCGTTTTCATTGTCCAATGACGGGTAGGCTCGCACGGCGCGCTGGTTGGCTGGGTTGCCTGTTTTCGCGTGCAGGGCGTTTTGCCTAATTCGCACCGCGCGCTCCGCACCCAATCCCCCGTCCTCTCGTCTCACTCCCGCACCAGCCGCCACACAACCCTAGGCCTCCTTGCACTTCGTTCCCCGCTCGCTCGTCCCTCGGTTCTCCTCATCCCTCCTCTGCTCCGGCTGCTACGCCGCCTCTCCCTCCACAACACGACCAGCTCGAGCTCCACCTCCTCCATCTCAAGGAGATGACTGCACGACTGCACAAGACGTTCGGCGCTGTCACCATCGTCCTCGACACGAGTGAAGCACGGGATGCTTGCTGCATCGCCGTCGTCCTTTCTTTCGCTGCCACCACCACCCCGACCGAGCCATCCCCGTTCTCTCGTTGAGCCTTCTCCTCCGGGCTCACCGACCCAGGTGGCGGAGAAGGAGAGGGTGAGCTCGAGGGACAGGCAAGGGAGGAGGGCGTGACGGGGTCGGATCTGGTGGTGGCAGATTTGAGCTCGAGCTCGAGGCGGAGACAAGGAAGGTCGGAAAATGAAGAGATGGGATGAAGGTGCTCGAGGCGAAGGACCGCTCATCGGCGAGCTCTAGCTGGAGGCGGCGAGATCCCTCTCCCAATCTCTCATTCTCTCGATTTTCCCCTCTCCAAACCTTCATCTATGTTCTCGCGCATTGCACACGTCTGCTCTCCCTCACCACAACCAGCGTCGGCAGCCTGCATCCCCCGTCAAGCGTGCATCGGCGCTAGATGTGCAAGCTTCAACGACCGCATCAACAACGATGGTGGGCAGGCAAGGAGTGAGATGGCGGTCACGATTTTCAGTCTGAAGTTGCTTTTATGAACTTTCAGTCAATGTTAGCACTGAATATATATGGTATTTCTTCTGCACCGAGCCGGATAGTTTAGCTGATAATTTTTTCGTTCTGCAACCAAGTAGTGGAAGATAATGGTAACCAAGGCCACCTTTGTTGACCACGATCCAGTTGTCTGTTATATTCTGTGTTTTCATTTCCTTCCATTAACATGGCATTATGTGTTCTTATTCAGCTTGCTTGTGGAAAAACTGGTTCTCGTTCAGTTATGCCTGTCAGTCTGATAGAAGATGGACACCCCTCTTCAAGTTGGTTTATGGGCTTGCGGAGTGTGAGAAGTAAGTTACTACTGGATCCACTTTCTTGTCACTAGCCTTGCTTGACATGTTCATTTCTCACGCTACACTTACCATCAGAATCATGTGATTACATGGAGATATACATCAGTGCTTGGCAGTTATTAACATTATGGACGAAACTTCTAATTATCTTGATTATCTTGCTGCCACTAACTGTGTTGTACTGATAACACTGATAGGCTTAACTGATGTATTCAGGTATAGCTGTCAATAACTTTTATCTTGACTTCTCAGAAATTGTTCCCTAGCAATCGAATGATTATGTATTGCATGGTTTGATTTCTCAAATCATTCTGTGGTATGCACGGTTCAAATTTTCCATTTGGACAACAGAGCTAGCCCACAGTGGTAGTAAAAAGTGGACTACTCTTTTTATGACTGACCTATGCGTGTTATTCACATTACGACGGACTGTTCTAGCTGTAATTAGGAATTTGGTGTTCTTGTCGATCTTGTCTGCTTTTGTCGTGGATACTGCCTCTAAACTTCAGGTGGGTTGTATTGCTGATGCCTTGGAATATGTATTTTGATGTGAACTAATGTCTCTTGTGTGTGCTCCAGTGTTGATCTTTTGGGACTAATTTGTTGTAACTGTTTATACTGATGCTTCATTAGTTGCATAAGCATATATGATTCTGTGAGCAAATTATCTTCACTGATCTATTTTAGAGAGATGTCTGATTAGCTGCACAAGCATACATGGTTCCGTAGGTAATTTGTTTACCCTGATCATCTTGCTATCCAGTTCTGTTGGTATGGTCTGAAACAGATTCACAAGTATTTATGATGATTGTTTGCATGGTGGGTCATGCTAGCAATGTGCTTTGCATATACACGATTCAAATATTTGTTAGGTGTTTTAGTTTACACATTTCTCCTGAAAATCTATATATGTGTATGCAGTCATTTTTGAATTGGCTATGATTCTTTTTAGTGTTTTAGTTTACACATTTCTCTTGAGAATCTTCATATCGAACTGTAATAGTATGTATAATATAGGTTTGTAATTTTTCCATTACTTGGTTCTTGCCCAGGTCTTCTGTTTCTATACCATACTGTTCTCGTGTCATTCCTGGTAGTTCTTGTAGGGCCTACAGATCAGCTCAGTTTATATATATATGCTTTTACTCCTGAAGACAGTTTAATGATGTTTATTCTTCTAGTTTACGAAAATCTCTGCCTTATAGGGCCGGTTCATATTGACATGGAGGAGGCATAGAGGGTTATTGCTTCTGTTTGTGGGCTGGCCTTGAGGGGGAGACCAAAGCAAACATCAACATGTTCAAGGTGCATATACTCTGCTACTTGTGTTCGTCTCCCTACCTAATGTGGAGCATTATACATTTTGCTCAATATAGTTAGTTACTTAGTTTACTGGAAGTTGTGATAGTCAGAGCGCATACATGCTTGATTTTACTTCAGTTAGTAGCTGTATCCAGTAGGAACTTATTTGCGAAAACTAGACCTGGAGAAAGTATGCAGCCCTGTTTTGTGCAGATAACTACTTTTGGTTACATACTGTTGGCAAATTTAGTAGGCTTATACAATAAGCTTCTTCATTGATTTTGTTATTCGTAAACCTGTAGTTACGGAGATCCATGAGTTTCATCGAACATATAAACGCTGGTGGGCAACCCGCCGTTCTAGGGGCCTTCGCGCGCGCACGATCGCTGGCTGTTCGATTAGCTTCTTTAATCGTTTTTCAGCCTCGAATTTTACCATTCACTTCTATCTTTTGTTACAACTTTGGCTGCTTTACCGGGTGGCTGCCATTGGGCCCATAAAATCATTGGTCCATGCGGCAGCGGAGTGCTCGTCAACTCGGTCTGTGACCGCCCGTAAAAAAAACCTAGATCGTCTAATACTATCTCTATGGGGATATGTCTGAAGCTTCAGTATGTTTTCCCCCTAACAGTATTTAATCTAACCAGTGGTGCATCAGGTACTAGATTGTGGTGAGAAAATCGAACTACTCGTTGATAAAGACAGCATGCTCGCTCACATGTATTGTGGTTTCGCACTCATAAATCAGTACTTGGGCATTGTCTTTGTTTTATATATATAAGAATGTTATCATCAAAAACTGTAATATCTCTACTAATAAACTTTATGGAAGTGCACCACCAACTGAATGAGGAGAGAGCTATCTTCAACTGATGATTCCACCCCTTTTTACATAACACTAGCTGCTGCACAGTAAAAATTGTCTCGCAGATGCTCTTTATGACACAAACTGACAGATTAATGAGTGCACTCATGGAGAACATAACAAGGTATTTTAGGAAGTGCTTGGACTAGGTTCAAATTTTTGACAGTCTTAGGCTTTCTGAAATACAGCCATGGGATGACCCGCCCTCCCGAGCGATCGAGCGATTTCACGTCGTTCTGGCCGTTTGATCTCTCCTGGTCGGGTCAACGCGGCCTGTCGGCCGCCCCTTTTTTGCTGCATGTTTTGACCGAGGGAATCGAGTGTGGGCTACGATGACTGGTGGGCTCGCCGGGTTCTTCCATTGGCTGGGTTCGAAGTTCTCGTGTGCCCACTCCTAGCGCATCGCGTGGCTCATCCCGCGCTGACCGCGGCGTGCGTGTGTTCTGTACAAAGCTTGTTTAGTTCTCTAAAACCTGCACATGTTAGATACAGTTTGCGAGAACATGTGCAGATTTGTGAGAACTAAGAAAACTTTTCCCCAGAACATGTCCATTGATAGTAAGATCGTTTGCCATAGTGAAAGGAGGCAATGCGTTTGATATAGCTTGTCATGAGATAATGAAACAATAGTGTTTATTTGGTCACCAGCAAGATGATGATGTGAAGAATGACTATTTGCGTCTTTCAGAGTTTCTACCATTAAATAGTTTCCCATAACAGAATATTTGCTAATATTGGTAGCTAAAAATGAGATACTTATGCTTGTTGACGCTTTCCCTTTTTGTAGTAACATCCATGTGTCCAGCATATGTAGAATATTGGATTTTTCTTGGCTATTTATTGTAGTTCGTTCTTAGGGTTTGGAAAATTCTTTAGGTATATTCCTTGTCTCAAGCGAGCATGAGTAATATCTTCTTTATGCTGCGTGCCGCCAAGTTTCTCTATTTTAGATGGTAGTATCTTTTCGCTTCTAGAAAGGGATATGTATTTTATTAATCTGACTATAATTTGTGGTAGGTACATACTGAAGGATGTTCTGAGGCTAGCACCTGGTTTAGAAGTTTTGCAGTTCACAACAATACCTCATAATTTTGATTTGATGTCCAGAATGTCAACTGAGGAATGAGCCTATGAACTGCATTGTATTTTGTAATATATCCTTATATATGGTGCTTGTGGCATTTTTTTTGCAATTATAAGTTTACATTTATGGGTATTTACAGAGTCCCCCTTTCTTTTTCCACAAGTGGCAGTAGTTGTGCCATTCGATTTGAAGGACAAAGAGTTGATCACAAAGGGGTAGCATTCAGGATATATACACAAGAGTATAGAACCAAATTATATGATGTAATTGACCACTATTTCTATTAACTTTTCTTGTACACAATGTTCACGAGTTCGTGTACATTTTATTGTGTCACTTGTGTTTACTTTTTTTTAATGCAAGTTTACAGCTACTCGGAGTTCCTAATTGCAGGCTCAACTATCTTTACCTACCGATGATCTAATTTGTGGCATTATTACCTAATAAGAAAATATTTGCATTTAATTTCCTTTATATATAGGGGTATAAGTTCTTATCAAATGTACTCAAATATACAGTTATTGAAAAAATGCAAATATTTTCAACACGAACATGGTTTTAAACGGGTCTCTGCGCCATTTGGCGCAACTGGTTATCTAGTTAATAGATATAAATGTGAGTGAGTAGGGATTGTCATGCAACGGATGCACTAGAGCTATAAATGTATGAAAGCTCAACAAAGAAAACTAAGTGGTTGTGCATCCAACTTCTTGCTCACGAAGACCTAGGGCATTTTGAGGAAGCCCGTCATTGGAATATACAAGCCAAGTTCTATAATGAAAAATTCTCACTAGTATATGAAAGTGACAACATAGGAGACTCTCTATCATGAAGATCATGGTGCTATTTTGAAGCACAAGTGTGAAAAAAGAGATAGTAGCATTGTCCCTTCTCTCTTTTTCTCTCATTTTTTTTATTTGGTGGGCTTCTTTGGCCTCTTTTTTTTATGTGGGCTTCTTTGGCCTCCTTTTTTTTATAAAGTCTGAAGTCTCATCCCGACTTGTGGGGGAATCATAGTCTTCATCATCCTTTCCTCACTTGGGACAATGCTCTAATAATGAATATCATCACACTTTTATTGATTTACAACTCAAGAATTACAACTCAATACTTAGAACAAAATATGACTCTATGTGAATGCCTCCGGCGGTGTACCAGGATATGCAATGAGTCAAGAGTGACATGTATGAAAAATTATCAAGGTGGCCTTGCCACAAATACGATGTCAACTACATGATCATGCAAAGAACAATATGACAATGATGGAGCATGTCATAATAAACGGAACGATGGAGAGTTTCATGGCAATATATCTCAGAATGGCTATGGAAATGCCATAATAGGTAGGTATGGTGGCTGTTTTGAGGAAGGTAAATAATGGATGCATAATACCGGCGAAGGTTGAGCGGCATAATAGAGGCTAGCAAAGTGGAAGGGTGAGTGTGCGTATGTTCATGGACTCACATTAGTCATAAAGAACTCATATACTTATTGCAAAAGTCTACTTGCCCTCGAAGCAAAGTACTACTATGCATGCTCCTAGGGGAAGGGTTGGTAGGAGTTAACCATCGCGTGATCCCGACCTCCACTCATAAGGAAGACAATTAAAAGAGCATCCCATGCAACAAATTTGTCACACAACTTTTACCATACGTGCATGCTACGAGACTTACCAACTTCAAAACAATGAGTGAAGTCTGTTTTAAACCCTAATGATGTAGAGCATGACCCAAATGAACCTCAACGTCTAAATCCCTGAATTTCATACCCTGACCTTGTTGGTCCCGGTTGTTTTTGACCTTTGGATCGTATCCAAACGGTGGGATTCCTGCTTGCCCGGGGAAATGATGGGATCAGGTGAGTCAGCTACCTAAACGTGATTCCCATGGTCGCCTGGCTTGGTCTGCGGACGCTCTCCAGTCCCCGTGCATGCCTTCGAAGCCTGCTGCAACTCCCCGCTGGTTGTCTTCTCATCTTGGAGCGGCATCGAGGGCCGAACTGCCGATGCGGCCATCGGAGCACGGGGTCCAGAGCTCGGATCCCTTCTCGATGAGCTGATGCATAGGACATGCAGCTGATGGCCTGGACACGACTAGAGCTCAGTGAGGTGTCCGCGGAGAGCCGGCGGGGGCTGAGGAAGTCGCAACCGGGCTCGGGGCAGCGGCACGACGCGTGGGGCACATGTCAATGCTTTTAGCAGCAAAACATACGCACGTTATGACGGTATGAGCTGACTTTGCAAGTAGCCAGGCAGGCTGATTGATTTTTGGTGAAGTCGCGTACGAGCTGGATGCATTCCATCGAAGATACGTACATACATACGCAAGCCATGCTGATCGATTTGATTGGTATAGTTTGGTCTGGACGCACACACGGGACACGCTGGGTGTATTCCTTCGGAGATACGTACATGAAAGGATCGTCTGGGACTGTGGTAGGCCGGCACTGACGTGCGCGCGAGCTCCAGGCATGGTCTCTAGTGGCACCGTTCGCCGGGAGCGCGCCCTCTCCCGGAGCAGCGGCGGGGGCGGCGCAGGCTTGCACGGCATGTGCACCCCATCCATGTGGGGTCTTTAATTTGTAATTCCACCCTTCCACGGTGCCATGTCAGCAAATCCAGTCCAAAAATAGGCGTAAGGGCGATTACAACCGGGATCGGAAATGTCAGGGTATGGACTTCAGGGATTTAGAGGTTGGGGTTCATTTTCATCGCGCTCTACATTCTCAGGGTTTAAAACAGACTTCACTCCCAAACAATTATCAAGCATCAAATTGATCCTAGTGTTTAATGCACTTTTTATGATAGTTTTTATTATACCCAACTTGGATGCTCATCATTCTAGGACCAAATTTATAACCATAGCAAATACCATGCTGTTCTAAAAGACTCTCAAAGTAATATAAGTGAAGCATGAGAGATCAACAATTTCTTCAAAATAAAGCCACCGCCGTGCTCTAAAAGATATAAGTGAAGCACATAGAGCAAAACTATATAGCTCAAAAGGTATAAGTGAAGCATATAGAGTATTCTAATAAATTCTAAATCACGTGGATTTCTCCCAAAAGGTGTGTACAGAAAGGATGATTGTGGAAATCTAAAAAGCAAAGACTAATATCATACATGACGCTCCAAGCAAAACACATATCATGTGGCGAATAAAAATATAGCTCCAAGTAAAGTTACCGATAGACGAAGATGAAAGAGGGGATGCCTTCCGGAGCATCCCCAAGCTTAGGCTTTTGGTTATCCTTGAATATCTTGGGGTGCCATGGGCATCCCCAAGCTTAGGCTCTTGCCACTCCTTATTCCATAGTCCATCAAATCTTTTACCCAAAACTTGAAAACTTCACAGCACAAAACTCAACAGGAAATCTAATAAACTCCGTTAGTGCAAGAAAGAAAAACCACCTCATAAGGTACTATAATGAACTCATTCTTTATTTATATTGGTGTTAAACCTACTGTATTCCAACTTTTCTATGGTTCATACACCTTGATACTAGCCATAGATGCATCAAAATAAGCAAACAACACACGAAAAACAGAATATGTCAAAAACAGAACAATCTGTAGCAATCTGTAACTTCCGAATACTTCTAGAACTCTAAAAATCCTACGAAAGTAGGAAGTCCTGGGAAATTTGTCAATTTATCTACAGAAAAAAAGAATCAACGCAAAATCACGTTTCTGTGAATTACTAAAATTATTTCTGTGCGTGCAAAGTTTCTGTTTTTCAGCAGAATCAAATTAACTATTACCGTAGGTTATCCTATAGGTTCTACTTGGCACAAACACTAATTAAAGCATGAAAACACATCTAAACGGAAGATAGATGAAATATTTATTACTAAACAGAAGCAAAAACAAAAAACAAAAATAAAATTGGGTTGCCTCCCAACTAGCGCTATCGTTTAACGCCCCTAGCTAGGCATAAGATTTCAACGATGCTCACGCGAAAGATAATAATTGAAACACAAAGAGAGCATCATGAAACACGTGACAAGCACATTTAAGTCCAACATACTTCCTATGCATATGCATTTTATAAGCAAACAAATTATCAAGGCAAGCAAAAACTACCATATGCAAGGAAGAAGAGAGAAACAATAGCAATCTCAACATAATGAGAGGTAATTTAGTAACATGAAAATTTCTACAACCATATTTTCCTCTCTCATAATAATTACATGTAGGATCATAAGCAAATTCAACAATATAGCTATCACAGAACATATTCTTAGCACGATCCACATCTATGCAAAGTTGACACTCTTCCAAAATAGTGGGATTAACATTAACTAAAGTCATGACCTCTCCAAACCCACTTTTATCAAAATTTTCATAAGATTGATCATTCTCCAAATATGTGGGATCTAAATTTGACACTATTCCAAACCCACTTTCAGTAATATTGCAAGCACTATTATCAATCTCATATTCATCATGGGGCTTAAATAAATTTTCAAGATCATAAGAAACATTATCACCCCAATCATGATCATTGCAACAAGTAGTAGACATAGCAAAACTAGCATCCCCAAGCTTAGGGTTTTGCATATTATTAGCACAATTGACATCAAGAGAATTTATAATAACATCATTGCAATCATGCTTTTCATTGAAGGAACTACCAAGTATGGGTGCAATAGCAACGATCTCATGTTTAACATAAGGAACTATATCAAATTCATCTTCATAAATATTGGCATCATGGCCACAAGAATAGCAAGCATCATGTTCATCAAGGGATATTTCAATCAAATCATTATCTATAGATTCATGCATATCATTATTTTCTTCCAAAGCAACAGTCATTCTCTCAATAAATTCTTTGACATAGTCATTATGAGCATAGTTTTCATAGCTATATTTAAGTATGTCAAAATTTTTAGATTCGTAGAGAGTAATATCATACTTTTCAATCAAAGAAGCAACTTCATAAGCACCCTTAAAATCAACAAATTCTTCAATTTGTTCGATATCATAGTAACTATAGACACCCTTCGCATAAGAAGATAAGATTTCATTTTCATTAAACTCACATAGGTAGGGAAGGTGTTTTTTAGGGTCCTTAGAGCAACAAGTAAAATCATAAATTTCACAAAGATTCCAAGCATAACATAGCAATCTGTTTATTTGATCCCATAAGAGTCTCCCTTTTTTAGACAAACGATGACGCACAAACTGAGCATGCTCATCTAAAGATTTCCCATCAACTAGGCTAGTTGGGGTTTCAACACGAGCGCATAAGGATCGAAGATGATGCAAGTAGAACACTTTAAGTGGATCCATACCGATAGAGTTTTAGCAAGCAAAGATGCAAGCACATAGAAGGCAAGCGAAAGAGAGAGGAGACTGGGAAAGAGAGGGCGAATAAAACGACAAGGGTGAAGTGGGGGAGTGGAAAATGAGAGGCAAATGGAAAATAATGTAATGCGAGGGAGATGAGTTTGTGATACGTACTTGGTATGTCTTGACTTGAGCGAAGGCCTCCCCGGCAACGGCGCCAGAAATCCTTCTTGCTACGTCTTGAGCTTGTGTTGGTTTTCCTTGAAGAGGAAAGGGTGATGCAGCAAAGTAGCGTAAGTATTTTCCTCAGTTTTTGAGAACCAAGGTATCAATCCAGTAGGAGGCTCCTCAAAAGTCCCACGCACCTACACAAACAAACAAGAACCTCGCAACCAACGCAATAAAGGGGTTGTCAATCCCTTCACAACTACTTGCGAAAGTGAGATCCGATAGAGATAATACGATAAGATAAATATTTTTGGTATTTTTATGATATAGATTGGAAAATAAAAGATGCAAATAAAAGATAGATGGAAAACTTATATGATAAAAGATAGACCCGGGGGCCATAGGTTTCACTAGTGGCTTCTCTCAAGATAGCATAAGTATTACGGTGGGTGAACAAATTACTGTCGAGCAATTGATAGAAAAGTGAATAGTTATGAGATTATCTAGGCATGATCATGTATATAGGCATCACGTCCGTGACAAGTAGATCAAAACGATTCTGCATCTACTACTATTACTCCACACATCGACCGACTCTTGCCTGCATCTAGAGTATTAAGTTCATGAAGAACAGAGTAACACATTAAGAAAGATGACATGATGTAGAGGGATAAACTCATGCAATATGATGTAAACCCCATCTTTTTATCCTCGATGGCAACAATACAATACGTGCCTTTTGCTGCCCCTGCTGTCACTGGGAAAGGACACCTCAAGATTGAACCCAAAGCTAAGCACTTCCCCCATTGCAAGAAATATCAATCTAGTAGGCCAAACCAAACTAATAATTTGAAGAGACTTGCAAAGATAACTTAATCACACATAAAAGAATTCAGAGGAGATTCAAATATTTCTCATAGATAAACTTGATCATAAACCCACAATTCATCGGATCTCGACAAACACACCACAAAAAGAGTTACATCGAATAGATCTCCAAGAAGATCGAGGATAACTTTGTATTGAGATTCAAAGAGAGAGAAGAAGCCATCTAGCTAATAACTATGGACCCGAAGGTCTGTGGTAAACTACTGACAACTCATTGGAAAGGCCTTGGAGATGATGTAGAGGCCCTCCATGGTCGATTCCCCCTCCAGCGGAGCGCCGACGAAGGCTCCAAGATGCGATCTCGCGGATACAGAAGGTTGCGGCGGTGGAAATAGTTTTTTGTGGTGCTCCTGGATGTTTTCAGGGTACGTGGATATATATAGGATGAAGAAGTAGGTCGGTGGATGCTCGAGGGGCCCACGAGGGTGGGGGCGCGTCCACCCAGGGGGCGTGCTGGGCACCCTGGTGGCCGCCTCCTCTGTTGCTTGACGTCCACTCCAAGTCCCTTGGATTGCATTTGTTCCAAAAAGATCGCTCCCGAAGGTTTCATTCCGTTTGGACTCTGTTTGATATTCCTTTCCTTCGAAACACTGAAATAGGCAAAAAAACAGCAATTCGGGCTGCCTCCGGTTAGTAGATTAGTCCCAAAAGTGATATAAAGTGTAGAGTAAAGCCCATAAACATCCAAAATGGGTAATATAATAGCATGGATCAATCAAAAATTATAGATACGTTGGAGACGTATCACCCACCCCCAGGGGGCGCGCTGGGCACCCTCATGCCGCCTCGTATGCAGCTTGACGTCCACTCCAAGTCTCCTAGATTGAGTTTGTTCCGAAAAGATCGCTCCCGAAGGTTTCATTCCGTTTGATATTCCTTTTCTTCGAAACACTGAAATAGGCAAAAAAACAGCAATTCGGGCTGGGCCTCCGGTTAGTTGGTTAGTCCCAAAAAATGATATAGAAGTGTAAAGTGAAGCCCATAAACATCCAAAACGGGTAATATAATAGCATGAAACAATTAAAAATTATAGATACGTTGGAGACGTATAAACCCTGCGGGCGGTCCTCGCAAGGCTGATCCCTCCAGGCGCCCTCGCGAGGCTAATCCTGCCAGCGATCCTCACGAGGTCGGTCACGCCACTCCTGGCGAGGGCCACGGTCGTCCCATCGTCCTCCGCCACATCCTCCTCCTCGGTCGTAGCCCCGATCATTGCGCTCGGGGCATCGACCGAAGCGTCCTTCTCGAACAGCCCTGAGCTCATGGCACTCATTGGTGTTGTGGGTGTGGAGGTTGTGGTAGGCGCAGAACGGTCAGCTGCCCTTGGACGACTCCATCTGGTCCCTACCGTGCTTCGTGTCTGGCTCTGCCGCGAGCACGGCTACTCCCTTGCTCTTCATGTCCTTGGCCTTCGTCTTCTTTTCTTCCGGATCAGCAGCTGGAAGCTCGAGGAGGGAGAGGCGTCCCTCCTCAGCTCTTGCGCACTTGGTCGCCAGGTTGAATAGCTCCATGATGTGCACAACTCCTCGTGGATGGCGAGCTCCTCCTTCATCTTGACATCACGGACGCCATCAGAAAATGCTGAGATGATGGCCTCATCTGTCACCTTGGGGATCTTGAGGCGGACGTTGTTGAAGCGCTGGATGTATTTCTGCAGGGTCTCCCCGGGTTGTTGCTTGATGCGGCGCAGGTCACCCGCAGCCGGGGGGCGGTCGCGAGTGCCCTGGAAGTTGGCAATGAAGCGGCTGCACATCTCGTCCCAGGACGAGATCGAGCCGGGAGGCAGGTTGAGGAGCCACGAGCGGGCACCGTCCTTGAGCGCCATGGGAAACCAGTTCGCCATGACCTTCTCGTCTCTGTTGGCCGCCTCGATGCTCAGCTCGTAGAGCTACAAGAACTCCGTAGGGTCGGGGGTGTCGTCGTAGCGAGGAGGCAGATCTGGCTTGAACTTGCCCGGCTAGGCGACGCTACGCATCTCGGTGGTGAAGGCGCGGCAACCTGTTGGTGTCACCGGGGCCCTTTGCTGACGCGAAGCTTGCTCTTGATGGTACCCACGCACCGCCGCCGGGGGCAGTACGCGGTCTTGATGCGCCGGTGCAGGGACGCGGTCTTGTCGCGCTGGTGCAGGGAGCATGGGGGCGCCTTCTTAAGGCCGAGGGATTTCTTGGCAGCTTCTTTCTTGTCGGGCGGGCGCTGGATACGGTGGGTCATGTCCAGGGGCCGCACGCCTTGGAGCCAGGGTGCCGTCTTGGGGTAGAGGTGGCGGAGGCGCTCCCTGAGCCGCGTCACCCGTACCTGGCGGAGGGCGAGGCAGCGAGATGGACGACGCGGGAGAGCCCCCTGCGGTGCGGACGAGCTCGGTGATGCGAGCGAGCCATTCTTCGTAGAGGTCGTCGATGGGGCGGTAATGCAAGAACTCACGTGCCAGATGCAGCACGGCTTGTGCGTTCGTGGGGGCGCGACGAGCGTGGGATGGTGAGCCAGCTAGGGTCAGCGACGGAGTGGCGGTGCGGCCTTCTTGCCGCACCGAGGGGTGCAGCGAAGATGCTTGCTACTCGTTCCCCGCCGGGCCGGTGGCGGCGTTGGCGGCAGGCGACGGAGAACGACGAGGAGATCCACGGACAGGAGCCGTCTGGGCGACGCGAGCGGCGAGAGCAGCCCGGCGCTCAGTGTGGGCTCGGCGGGCATCAGACATGGATGCGACGAAGCGATGCGACGCGGATCAGCGGAAAGAAGATTTCGGCGCACCCCTACCTGGCACGCCAAATGTCAGATATCGGGTGATGACCCACAAGTGTAGGGGATCTATCATAGTCCTTTTGATAAGTAAGAGTGTCGAACCCAACGAGGAGCAGAAGGAAATGATAAGCGGTTTTCAGTAATGTTTTCTCTGCAAGCACTGAAATTATAGGTAACAAATAGTTTTGTGATAAGATAAATTGTAACGAGTAACACGCAATGAATGTAAATAAAGTGCAGAAAGGTGTCCCAATCCTTTTTGTAGCAAAGGATACGCCTGGACAATTTCTTATAATGAGAAAAGAGCTCCCGAGGACACATGGGAATTATCGTGAAGCTAGTTTTCATCACGCTCATATGATTCGCGTTCGGTACTTTGATAATTTGATATGTGGGTGGACCGATGCTTGGGTACTGCCCTTACTTGGACAAGCATCCCACTTATGATTAACCCCTATTGCAAGCATCCACAACTACAAAAGAAGTATTAAGGTAAACCTAACAAAACATTAGACATATGGATCCAAATCAGCCCCTTACGAAGCAACACATAAACTAGGGTTTAAGCTTCTGTCACTCTAGCAACCCATCATCTACTTATTACTTCCCAATGCCTTCCTCTAGGCCCAAATAATGGTGAAGTGTCATGTAGTCGACGTTCACATAACACCACTAGAGGAAAGACAACATACATCTCATCAAAATATCGAACGAATACCAAATTCAGATGACTACTAATAGCAAGACTTCACCCATGTCCTCAGGAACAACCATAACTACTCACAAAGCATATTCATGTTCATAATCAAAGGAGTAATAATATGCATTAAGGATCTAAACATATGATCTTCCACCAAGTAAACCAATTAGCATCAACTACAAGGAGTAATCAACACTACTAGCAACCCACAGGTACCAATTTATGGTTTTGATACAAGATTGGATACAAGAGATGAACTAGGGTTTTGAGAGGAGATGATGCTGGTGAAGATGTTGATGGATATTGACCCCCTCCCAATGAGAGGATCGTTGGTGATGATGATGGTGATGATTTCCCCCTCCCGGAGGGAAGTTTCCCCGGCAGAACAGCTCCGCCGAAGCCCTAGATTAGTTCCGCCAAGGTTCTGCCTCGTGGTGGCGGAGTTTCGTCCCATAAGCTTGCCCATGATTTTTCCAGGGTAAAAGCCTTCATATAGTAGAAGATGGACACTGGAGGGCCACCAGGGGGCCCAGGAGACAGGGGGCGCGCCCAGTAGGGGTGGGCGCGCCCCCCACCCTCCTGACCAGGGTGTGGGCCCCCTCTGGTGTTTCTTTCGCTCAATAATTCTTATTAATTCCAAAAATAAGTTCCGTGGAGTTTTAGGATTTTTGGAGCAGTGCAGAATAGGTTTGCAATGTTTGCTCCTTTTCCAGCCAGAATTCCAGCTGCCGGCATTCCCCCTCTTCATGGAAAACCTTGTAATATAAGAGAGAATAGCCCTAAGTATTGAGATATAATGTGTAATAACAACCCACAATGCAATAAATATTGATATAAAAGCATGATGCAAAATGGACGTATCAACTCCCCCGAGCTTAGACCTTGTTTGTCCTCAAGCGGAAGCCGATATCGAAAAATATGTCCACATGTTTAAAGATAGAGGTGTCGATAAAAATAAAAATACGGACATGAGGGCATCATGATCATTCTTTATAACAGCAACATAAATAGATTTTGTCATATGATTTCTTATGCTCAAGTAACAATCAATTCACAATGTCAAGTATGGTTCAGAAACTTCATTGGGAACTAACAAACTATAATCTCAGTCATTGAAGCAATTGCAATTTATCATAACATCGGAAAGAGTCAAGAATAGAGCTTTTCAGCAAGTCCACATACTCAACTATCATGTAGTCTTCTACAATTGCTAACACTCATGCAATACTTGTGGTTATGGAGTTTCAGCCGGACACTGAGAAAGATAGGGGCTTATTGTGTTGCCTCCCAATGTATTCACCTTTGGGCGATGTCAACAATAATAGTCCATGCTAACTTACATCCAATTGGATATATATATCAAGATCTTTCAAACACGAGGAGCTTGCCAAAGGATAAAATGAAAAAGGAAAGGTGAAGATCACCTTGACTCAAGCATAAAGTAAAAACATAAGGTAAAAGATAGGCCCTTCGCAGAGGGAAGCAGAGGTTGTCATGTGCTTTTAGGGTTGGATGCACAAATCTTAGTGCAAAAGAACGTCACTTTATATTGCCACTTGTATGTGGACCTTTTATGCAGTCTGTCGCTTTTATTGCTTCCACAACAAGATCGTATAAAGCTTATTTTCTCTGCACTAATAAGTCATACATATTTAGATAGCAATTTTTATTGTCTGCAACATGACAACTTACTTGAAGGATCTTACTCAATCCATAGGTAGGTATGGTGGACTCTCATGGCAAAACTGTGTTTAAGGATATTTAGAAGCACAAGTAGTATCTCTACTTGGTGCAAGGAATTTGGTTAGCATGAGGGGGAAAGGCAAGCTCAACATGTTTGGAAGGTTAATGACAATATACTTTAACTGAGATGTGAGAAAACAAAAACCATTATGTTGTCTTCCTTGTACAACATCAACTCTTTTAGCATGTCATACTTAATGAGTGCTTCACAATCATAAAGGATGTCCAAGATAATATATTTGTATGTGAAACCTCTCTTTCCTTATTACTTCCTATTAATTGCAACGATGACCAAAACTATGTTTGCCAACTCTCAACAACCTTTATGCCTCATACTTTCTATGTGTGAAGTCATTACTATCCATAAGATCAATATGAACTCTTTTATTCTTTTTAGCAACATAGCAAAGCCCTTGACTCAACACTAATCTTTATTATAGATAGCTCATGGACTCGATTACATAAAGAGATCGCAAAGCAAAACTCAAAACTACTTGATATCAAAGCTTTAATCTACTAGATCAAGATACTACTAAAAGGATCGAACTAAATAAAATGGTAAAGATAGGAGTGTGATGGTAATACGATATCGGGGCACCTACCCCAAGCTTGGCAGTTGCCAAGGGGAGTGCCCACACCCATGTGATTATGTCTCCTTCTTCATGGTTGGTGTTATGATCTTCTTGGCGATGATGCCCCTCAGGATACGATTCTCCTCCTCGAGCTTATTGACTTGTTGTTTGAGGTCCATAATTTCTTTGCGGAGCTTGCCCATAATGGCTAAAGCTCCCTTTACCCAAGGATGCTGCATAGCTTCCGGAGAATAAGTGACGCTCTTTTTCATATTTTCATAAGAAAGAAATTTAACGTTAGAAGGGATGACTTAATTTGGAATAGCCGAGCTATGTAGTTCCCCCATCATGAATCCTGCTCGGAGACGAGAGGTAACTTCTTGATCTTCCTCCATGGCATCTATTCTTTTCAAGTCGGCCTCCATCTCATCCTCCGTTGATGGTCCAAAGTGATAAGCATCGCTATTTGCTCCTGGACCCGGTGTCGGGTGAGATACTCGACTCTCCCCGACTGACTCCTGAGAAGACATCTTGCTCTTAATCTGCAATAGGAACAACTCGAAACGAAAATAGAGGATATTTGCGTGATACGATGGTCGGAGCCTTCGGGAGATTATATAATGAATTTTCACCGACCAAAATACGTAACATGTAAGAAAACGGAGTTCGGGAGGCACACGAGGTGGCCACGAGACAGGGGGCACGCCCTCCACCCTCGTGGAGGCCTCGTGTCCTTCCCGGACTACTTCGTTCTTTCTAAAATTCTTAAATATTCCAAAACTGATAAAAATTACCATTAGAATTGTTTTGGAGTCGGTTTACTTACCGTACCACATACCTATTCCTTTTCGGAGTCTGGAACGTTCTGGAAGGTGTCCCTTATGTATTCCTCCGGGGTTACGGTTTCAATAATATTAGTTTCAACATTGATAGGATTACCTGAGATATAATGTTTAATTCTTTGACCGTTCACCACCCTCGGACTTGTGCCTTCGAAGTTGTTGATTTTTATGGCACCGGAACGATAGACCTCCTCGATAACGTAAGGACCTTCCCATTTAGAGAGAAGTTTTCCTGCAAAAAATCTTAAACGAGAGTTGAATAATAACACATAATCACCTACGTTAAATTCTCGCTTTTGTATCCTTTTATCATGCCATTGTTTGACTTTTTCTTTGAATAGCTTGGCATTCTCATAGGCTTGGGTTCTCCATTCATCAAGTGATCTAATATCAAATAACCTCTTCTCACCGGCAAGTTTGAAGTCATAGTTGAGCTCTTTAATAGCCCAATATGCTTTATGTTCAAGTTCTAGAGGTAAATGACATGCTTTTCCATAAACCATCTTATACGGAGACATACCCATAGGATTTTTGTATGCAGTTCTATAGGCCCATAATGCATCATCAAGTTTCTTGGACCAATTCTTTCTAGATCTATTCACAGTCTTTTGCAAAATTAATTTGAGCTCTCTATTGCTCAACTCTACATGACCACTAGACTGCGGGTGATAAGGAGATGCGATTCTATGATTAACATCATACTTAGCAAGCATCTAAGCACCATGAATAAAATGTGAACCACCATCATTCATAAGATATCTAGGGACTCCAAACCTCGGAAAAATAACTTCTTTAAGCATTTTAATACAAGTGTTATGATCAGCACTACTAGTTGGAATAGCTTCTACCCACTTAGTAACGTAATCAACATCAACTAAAATGTGTGTGTAACCATTAGAGGCAGGAAAAGGTCCCATATAATCAAAGCCCCAAACATCAAATGGTTCAATAACAAGAGAATAATTCATAGGCATTTCTTGACGTCTACTAATATTACCAATTCTTTGACATTCATCACAAGATAAGACAAACTTACGAGCATCTTTGAAGAGAGTAGGCCAATAAAAACCGGATTGCAATACCTTATGTGAAGTTCTATCTCCAGCGTGGTGTCCTCCATATGATTCAGAGTGACACTTGCGTAGGATCTGTTCCTGTTCATGCTCAGGTACACAACATCTAATAACACCATCTACTCCTTCTTTATAAAGGTGTGGGTCATCCCAGAAGTAATGTCTTAAATCATAAAAGAACTTTTTCTTTTGCTGGTATGTGAAACTAGGTGGTATAAATTTAGCAACAATGTAATTAGCATAATCAGCATACCAAGGAGCAGTACGAGAAGCATTAATGACCGCTAATTGTTCATCAGAAAAGCTATCATCAATAGGCAGTGGGTCATCAAGAACATTTTCTAACCTAGACAAGTTGTCTGCAACGGGGTTCTCAGCTCCCTTTCTATCAATAATACGTAAATCAAATTCTTGGAGCAAGAGAACCCATCTAATGAGTCTAGGCTTAGCATCTTTCTTTTCCATAAGATATTTAATAGTAGCATGATCAGTGTGAATAGTAACTTTGGAATCAACAATATAAGGTCTAAATTTATCACATGCAAACACACCTACTAAGAACTCTTTTCCAGTAGTAGCATAATTTCTCTGGGCAGTATCAAGAGTCTTACTAGCATACTGGATAACATTCAATTTCTTATCAACTCTTTGCCCTAGAACAACACCTACAACATAATCACTAGCATCACACATAATTTCAAAGGGTAAATTCCAATCAGGTGGCTGAATAATAGGTGCAGTGATCAAAGCTTTCTTAAGTATTTCAAATGCTTCTACACAATCATCATCAAAGACAAAAGGAATATCTTTTTGCAATAAATTAGTCAGAGGCCTAGAGATTTTAGAAAAGTCCTTAATGAACCTCCTATAAAAACCAGCATGACCAAGGAAACTTCTAATACCTTTTATGTCCTTGGGACATGGCATCTTTTCAATAGCATCAACTTTGGCTTTATCAACTTCAATACCTCTCTCGGAAATCTTATGCCCCAAAACAATGCCTTCATTAACCATAAAGTGGCACTTTTCCCAATTCAAGACGAGACTAGTGTCTTCGCATCTCTGCAAAACCCGATCAAGGTTGCTCAAGCAATCATCAAAAGAGGATACATAGACGGAGAAATCATCCATGAATACCTCAAAAATATTTTCATAAAAGTCAGAGAATATAGCCATCATACATCTTTGAAAGGTAGCAGGTGCATTACATAAACCAAAAGGCATACGTCTATAAGCAAAAGTACCAAAGGGGCAAGTAAAAGTAGTTTTTAATTGATCCTTCACTGATACAGGTATTTGAGAGAAACCAGAATAACCATCTAGAAGGCAGAAATGTGTGTGTTTGGATAGTCTTTCTAGCATTTGATCAATAAAAGGTAAAGGGTAATGATATTTCTTAGTAGTTTATTTAATTTGCAGAAATCAATTACCATCCTATAACTTGTAATAATTCTTTGCGGGATCAATTCATCTTTATCATTAGGAACAACGGTAATACCACCCTTTTTAGGAACACAATGGACAAGACTTACCCAATCACTATCAGCAACAGGATAAATTATACCTGCCTCAAGGAGCTTTAGTATCTCCTTTCTTACCACTTCTTTCATCTTAGGATTCAATCATCGTTGAGGATCTCTAACTGGCTTGGCATCATCCTCCAAATTGATTTTTTGTTGGCATAACGTGGGACTAATGCCCTTGAGGTCATCCAAAGTATATCCAATAGCAGCACAATGCTTCTTTAGAGTTTTCAATAGTCTTTCTTCTTCTTGCTCTGAAAGGTTAGCACTAATAATAACAGGATATATTTTCTTTTCATCAAGGTAAGCATACTTCAGATTTTTAGGTAATGGTTTGAGTTCAAACACGGGATCACCCTTGGGCGGAGGGGGATCCCCTAGAATTTCAACGGGTAGGTTGTGTTTCAGCATAGGTTCCTGTTGAAGAAAAACTTTATCTATTTCGCTTCTTTCCTTCGTAAACATATCGTTTTCATGATCTAGCAAATATTGTTCTAACGGATCAGTAGGAGGCACGACAATAGAAGCAAGACCAATAATCTCATCCTTACTAGGTGATTCTCTATCACGAGGTTGTCTACGAAACTTAACAAAATTAAACTCATGAGACATGCATACCCTCTAAGCCAATTGTAACAGTATCCTTTTCACAATCAATCCTAGCATTAACTGTATTTAAGAAGGGTCTACCAAAAATAATGGGACAAAAGTCATCTTGTGGGGAACTAAGAACAAGAAAATCAGCAGGATATTTAACCTTCCCACACAAGACTTCAACGTCTCTAACGATCCCAATTGGTGAAATAGTATCTCTATTGGCAAGCTTGATAGTAACATCAATACCTTCCAATTCAACTGGTGCAATATCATGCATAATTTCTTTATATAAATCATAGGGTATTGCACTAGCACTAGCGCCCATATCACATAAATCATGATAACAATGATCTACTATTTTAACAGAAATAACAGGCATGCCTACCACATGTCTATGTATCTTAGTATCTGGTCTAACAATATTAGCAGTCTCACCATAGAAATAAATAACATGCCCATTTAAATCATCATCCAAGAGATCTTTAACCATAGCAATACTAGGTTCAACTTTAATTTGCTCAGGAGGTGTAGAAGTCCTAGTATTACTCTTACGAACTACAATCGAAGTTTTAGCATGATCCTTTATCCTACCAGGAAAAGGAGGTTTCTCAACATAAGTAGTAGGAACAATAGGATCACTATAAGTGATAGTCTTTTCTTCAACTGTAATAGGTGCAACTACTTTTACTTCAACGGGAGGATTATATTTAAACCACTTCTCCTTAGGGAGATCAACGTGAGTAGCAAAAGATTCACAGAAAGAAGATACTATCTCAGAGTCAAGTCCATACTTATCGCTAAATCCATGAAAAGCATCGGTATCCATAAAAGATTTAACACAATCAAACTTAGGTGTCATATGTAACACCCTCGATGCGGCTATAGCTCCCACGTGTCGAGGCACGACTTAGAGGCATAACCGCATTGAAAGCAATGTCGCAAGTCAGGCAATCATTACAACATCCCATGTAATATATAATAAAAGGGGGAGATAACATAGTTGGCTTACACTCGCCACGTCACATCAGAGTACATAAATAACATCCATCATACAAATCACTCATGGCCCGACTACGGTGCCAAAATAGAAAAGACCCCCAACATGCGACAAGGCCCTGAATCGATTACCCCAACTAGGCACCACTACTGATCATCCGGAAAGGACACGTAGTATCGCTGAGAGTCCTCGTCAAACTCCCACTTGAGCTCGTAATCGTCAACTGGAGCAGAAACACCCGGACCTGCATCTGGAGTTGTAGTATCTGTGAGCCACAGGGACTCAGCAATCTCACACCCACGCGATCAAAACTATTTAAGCTCATAGGAATGGATAAGGCAAACATATGTGGAGCTGCAGCAAGCGACTAGCATATGTGGTGGCTAACTGATACGCAAAAGAGAGCGAGAAGAGAAGGCGAAGCACGAGCGAGAAGCTAAAGGAACATCCCGTGCAAGCATAACTCCAACACCGTGTCCACTTCCCGGACTCCGCCGAGAAGGGGCCATCACGGTAACACACACGGTTGATTCATTTTAATTAAGTTTAGTTCAAGTAATCTACAACCGGACATTAACAAATTCCCATCTGCCCATAACCGTGGGCACGGCTTTCGAAAGATCAATCCCTGCAGGGGGGTCCCAACTTAGCCCATAACAAGCTCTCACGGTCAACGAAGGAATAGACCTCCACCCAAGACACACCGATCAGACTCGGTATCTTGGTACAACAAGATGATTCGACAGGTTAAAACAAGTCCAGCAACACCGCCCGAATGTGCCGACAAATCCCGATAGGAGCTGCACATATCTCTTTCTCAGGGCACACTCAGATGAGCAATCCGTACAACTAAAACCAAACCTCAAGTTTCCCCGAGGTGGCGCTGCACAGGGCTCTAGTTCGGACCAACACTCAGAGGAGCACTGGCCCGTGGGGGGCTAAAATAAAGATGACCTTCGGGCTCCGGAAACCCAAGGGAAAAAGAGGCTAGGTGGCAAATGGTAAAACCAATGTTGGGCATTGCTGGAAAAGCTTTAATCAAGGCGAACTATCAAGGGGTTCCCATTATAGCCCAACCGCGTAAGGGACGCACAATCCGGGAACATAACACCGATATGACGGAAACTAGGGCGGCAAGGGTGGAACAAAACACTAGGCGAGAGGCCGAGCCTTCCACCCTTTACCAAGTATATAGATGCATTAAGATAACATAGCAATATAATGATATCCCAACAAGTAAATAAATGTTCCAACGAGGAACGGCTCCAATCTTCACCTGCAGCTAACAACGCTATAAGAAGGGCTGAGCAAAGCGGTAACATAGCCAATCAACGGTTTGCTAGGACAATGGTGGGTTAGAGGTTCAATCATGCAATTGGGAGGCTGACAAGCAAATGGTAGGCATCGTAGCAGTGGCAAAGCAAAAGAGCAAGCAAACTAGCATAGCAAAGATAGTAGTGATATCGAGGGTATGATCATCTTGCCTGCACAGTTGTCAGAGTTGACTGGATCCTCACAAGCAAACTCAACGGGCTCCTCGGTAGCGAACTCGTCTCCCGGCTCTACCCAACAAGACAAACAAGCAACAAGGATACAATCAACCACGGGCAAGACCAAGCAATATGATGAAATGACGATATGCTATGCGGGATGCGATGCGGGATGCAAAATGCAAGATATGACAGGAAATGCATGAACCTGGCATCAACTTGGAAAACCAAGTGTGCCACTGGATAGAGGGGATGAAATCGCTTGAAAACGATATAAAGATCATTGGAATCGGAGTTACGGTTTGGAAATGGCGAGCGTTTTAAGATATGACACCGGTCTGCGATTTACAGCAAGTAGGCATCTAAATGCAACGAAATGAACATGCTACAACCACCAAACATGAAAACAAAATACATGCCAGTGATGTACACAAGATGGTTGACAAAACACTAGCACTGAGCCATAGGAAAATTCATCCTTTAAGAGGTTCAAACAAGCATGGCTAAAACGCAAATGCAAAACAGATTCCAGACTTAGTGAAATTAACACTAGTCTGAAATTTCAGATCACGATGCTCTCTTCGGAGCAGCAAAACAACATGATAGAAAATCTGAACATGACAAGTAAGAACATGGCATGGAGCTACTCAACAAGCTTAACAAAACACCCAAAGTGACCTGGGGCCAAAAGGGTTCACAAAATACTCTACCGAGCTCACAAACATAGCTCGAACACAATCAGTTTTCAGACTTAGTGAAAACTGAGACACGCTGAAATTTAACTCACGAAGGCATGTAAACGAGCTCGATGCACTCACTACGGTGCAAGTCATGGCAAGGAAAGCATATAACCAGCAAGAAGGAACAATGTGCTAGCTACACATGGCAAGAACGAAGGCATAGCATGCATGGAACACTAACGGTATCATCGGCAAAATCGCAAACAAGTTGACGATCTGCCCAGATTAACAACGAAGCAAAAGTTGAGCTCGATTGAGTCAACCTAGAGCACTCCACATATGCCAACAAAGACATGGATGGATAGAGCATAACATAAACATCAAAACTCCCTTACTGATCATCCTCAAAAGAGGCACGGATCACTAGGAAACAAGCTGGACATATAGCATCATGAACTAAAATATCCCAGACTTAGTGAAAATCACCAAGTCTCTGAAATCTGCAATCTCAGGTACCTCTCTTCGCAAGCTTGCACAAGACAACACACACATCCTAAAAATGCATGGGTGGCACCTTTGGAAAGAAGGAAAAATGCTTAACAATTCATCCCAAAGGGGCACAGGCATATCATGCACGAATTAAACATGGCAAAAATGATAAAAGTGCATGATGAACTAACGGATCTGCAACTTAACTCATGAAGCCTCCTTCTAACAGCATTTTGGGCATCAAGATGACCTCAAATGCAAATGATGCAATGGAATGGAATGATGTACATGTCGAGGCGAAGATTTTGATATATCATATGCCCAAGACGGAGCTACGGATGCAAAGTTACGGGCGGTCAAAGTTTGCTTAAAAATTAAGGGGGAGAGGAAAAAGTCAACCCTCAGTTTTTAGATCTCAGATCTAGGGTTCGGGCACTGTTCATGGCGGCACTGTAGCAGCTCGGCGCCGGAGTTCGCGCTCGCCGGAGAAGCACGCCAGAGGAGAGGAGGAGCTCGCCGGAGGTGGGGACGTCGCCGGATCCGGGGCCGGTCGGAGGAGGCGCCGGCGTTGGTGGTGCTTGCGGGCGCGGAAGCCGAGGCGAACGGCAGCCGACTCGGCGGAGTGGAGTGGAGGCGCGGCGGCGCTCGCGGTGGCGGGTGGCGTCTCCGGCCACCGGAGCCTGAAGAGACGGCGGCGAGGTGGAACGCGCGGGGCGCGGGGCACTCGGGCTCGCGGGGGCCCCTCCTGGGCCTCCCAGGCCGGCGGCGGGGAAGAGGAGCGGCGCCACGTGGCAGCGCCTAAGTGGCGGAGGCGGGCGGCGGCGGACGCGTCCGGCGCTGGGGCGGACGTGTCCGTCGGCGGCGGAGGATGTTTTTTTTTGAACTAGGGTTTGAGACGAGGGGATCCGGGATTTGGAGGAGGGGGTCTATAAATAGACATAAGTGGAGCTAGGAGAGTCCAAATGAGGTGCGGTTTTCGCCCACACGATCGTGATCGAACGCTCTAGGATATGGAGCAGAGTTTGGTGGGTTTTGGGCCAAATTTGGAGGGTGTTGGGCTGCAACACACACGAGGCCTTTTCGGTCCCTCGGTTAACCGTTGGACTATCAAACGAAGTCCAAAAGGTACGAAACTTGACAGGTGGTCTACCGGTAGTAAACCAAGGCCGCTTGGCAAGTCTCGGTCCAATCCGGAAACGTTTAATTCCCAAACACGAAAGAAAGCTAGAAATGACCACCGGAGGAGAACGAAGCGCCGGAATGCAAAACGGACAACGGGGAAAATGCTCGAATGCATGAGATGAACATGTATGCAAATGCAAGACACGAGATGACATGGTATGAGATGCATGAAAACGAAAACAACACACGGAGACAAAGACCCGAACCCGAGAAATAAATATAACTTAGCGCCGGAGACGGCAAGAGTTGGATACAAATATGGAAAGTTACATCTGGGGCGTTACAACACTCCACCACTACGAAAAGATCTCGTCCCGAGATCTAGGACTGAAAGAACTCCGGGTACTCAGAACGGAGGTGATCCTCGCGTTCCCAGGTAGCTTCACGGTCGGAATGGTGAGACCACTTGACTTTGAGAAATTTAATTGACTTGTTGCGAGTCTTGCGTTCAGTCTCTTCAAGAATAGCAACTGGGTGCTCACGATAGGAGAGATCTTCTTGGAGCTCAATGTCCTCGAAGTTGACGGTGCGGTCAGGAGTCTTGAAGCACTTACGAAGCTGAGAGACATGGAACACATCATGAACATTTGCAAAGTTTGAAGGAAGCTCAAGTTGATAGGCGAGGTCGCCTCTCTTGCTGACAATCTTGAAAGGTCCCACGTATCTAGGGGCAAGCTTCCCTTTGATACCGAAGCGACGAGTACCTTTCATAGGAGAGACGCGGAGGTAAACGTGATCTCCGATCTCAAAAGCCAGATCACGGTGCTTACTATCATAGTAGCTCTTCTGGCGGGACTGGGCTGCTTTGAGGTTATCACGAATGACTTTGCACATTTCTTCTGCCTCTGTGATTAGGTCATTGCCCAGCAGCTGACGTTCACCGGTTTCAGACCAGTTGAGAGGGGTACGGCACTTCCTGCCATATAGAATTTCAAAGGGGGCCTTGCCCGAACTTGCTTGAAAGCTATTGTTGTATGAGAATTCAGCATAAGGAAGACAATCCTCCCACTTCATGCCGAAGGAGATCACACAAGCCCTGAGGATATCTTCAAGAATTTGGTTGACACGCTCGACTTGACCGCTCGTTTGAGGATGGAAAGCTGTGCTGACGCGGATGTTTGTGCCCATGGCCTTCTGAAAAGAATCCCAAAACTTGGAGGTAAAGATGCTGCCACGGTCTGAAGATATCACTTGAGGAATACCGTGCAGAGAGACAATGCGAGAGGTATAGAGTTCCGCCAATTGAGCTGCAGTGATTGACTCTTTAATAGGCAGAAAATGAGCCACTTTGGTGAGCTTGTCGATGACGACGAATATAGCATCATTTCCACGCTTGGACTTTGGAAACCCAGTCACGAAGTCCATTTCAATGTGGTCAAACTTCCATTCTGGAATGGCAAGAGGTTGGAGGAGACCAGCTGGCCTTTGGTGTTCTGCCTTCACTCTTCTGCAGACATCACACTCGTTCATGAATTGAGCGATCTCGCGCTTCATTCGTGTCCACCAATAAGCTTGCTTGAGGTCCTGATACATCTTCGTACTCCCAGGGTGGATGGAGAGGAGAGAATTGTGAGCCTCGTTCATGATCACCTTATGAAGTTCACCTTTGGGCACAACAATTCGATCCTCGAAGAAGAGAGTGTCCTTGTCATCAAGTCGGTAGCACTTGTACTTGGACTGACTCTTTGCAATACCAATCTTCACCTTTTTCACCATAGCATCAAGAAGTTGGGCTTGGCGAATCTGGTCTTCTAAGGTAGGAGAGACTTGAAGGTTGGCGAGGAAACCTTGAGGAACAATTTGCAGATTAAGTTTGCAGAAAGCTTCACAAAGCTCGGGTTGATAAGGCTTAAGAATCAGACTGTTGCAATATGCTTTCCTGCTCAAAGCGTCAGCAATCACATTGGCCTTGCCTGGAGTATACTCAATACTCGGATTGTACTCTTGAATCATTTCGACCCATCGAGTCTGCCTGAGGTTGAGATTAGGCTGGGTGAAGATGTACTTGAGACTCTTGTGATCAGTGAAAATGTCCACTTTTCTTCCCAATAGAAGATGTCTCCAAGTCAACAAAGCGTGCACAACTGCCGCCAACTCGAGATCATGAGTGGGGTAGTTCTTCTCATTAGGCTTCAACTGGCGAGAGGTATAAGCAACAACTTTCTTCTCTTGCATTAGTACAACACCGAGACCTTGGAGAGAGGCATCACAAAAGACCTCGTACGGCTTGGTTTCATCAGGCGGAGTCAGAACTGGAGCAGTGATCAACTTCTCTTTCAAAGTGTTGAAAGCAATATCACACTCCGGAGACCAAACGTACTTGACGTGCTTCTGAAGAAGATTTGAGAGAGGCTTGGCGATCTTAGAAAAGTTTTCAACGAATCTTCTGCAATAGCTTGCGAGACCGAGGAAACTGCGGAGTTGCTTCACGTTCTGAGGAGGTTCCCAATTCACAATTGCAGACACCTTCTCAGGATTCACGGAAATGCCCTTGGCAGAGATGATATGACCAAGATAAAGAACCTCATCGAGCCAAAATTCACACTTGGAGAACTTGGTGTAGAACTGATGTTCCCTGAGCTTGTCAAGAACCAAACGCAAGTGCTTGGCATGATCTTCCTTGTTCTTCGAGAAAACCAGAATGTCGTCGAGATAGACCAAAACGAATTCATTGGTGTAGGGGCTGAAGATGAAGTTCATCATGCGAGAGAACGTCGGAGGAGCGTTGGCGAGGCCAAAAGGCATGACGGTGTATTCGTATGAACCAAAGCTTGTTCTGAACGCCATCTTGGGAATATCTTGCTCACGAATACGAATCTGATGATAACCCATACGGAGATCAAGCTTGGAGAATACTTGAGCACCCTTGAGTTGTTCGAACAGCTCATTGATGTTGGGAAGTGGGTATTTGTTCTTGATGGTCTTCTTGTTTACTGGACAGTAATCAACACAAAGTCGACTCGATCCATCCTTCTTCTTCACAAAAAGAACACCACAACCCCACGGAGAAGTACTAGGCCGAATGAGACCCAATCTTTCTTGCTCATCGAGTTGTTTCTTCAGCTCCTTCAACTCTTCGGGGCCGAGCTTGTAGGGACGTTTGCACACAGGTTCCGTACCGGGCTCAAGTTCAATAACGAATTCAACCGGCCGGTTTGGAGGCATCCCTGGAAGTTCTTCTGGAAAAACGTCTTGATACTCACAAACAACCAGAATCTGCGAAATAGCATCCAATTCACCCTTCTCATTGAGAGAAAACAACCGGATGGTATTATCCCGAGCAGCAAAGACAATTACATCCTCAGACGAATGAGTCAGTTGAATCTGCCTGGCTGCACAATCAAGCTGAGCTTTATGCTTAGAGAGCCAGTCCATCCCAAGAATAAGATCAATGTCAGAATTGCCAAGAACCACCGGAGAAGAGAGAAACTTGCAGTCGCCCAAAGTGATTGTAACATCCGGAACACACACTCGAGATGTCAAGAGGCTGGCCGGAGAGTCAATAGACAACGGTCTCGGCAACATTTGAGTAACAAAATCATGCTTGGAAGCAAAAGGTCTCGAGATGAAACAATGCGATGCACCAGTGTCAAAAAGAACTTTTGCAGGAATATCATTAACAGGAAGGTTACCCATGATCACATCTGAAGAATCCTCTGCCTGAGCTGCATTCACCATATTGACCTTGGCATGCTTGGGATTGTGCTTGACCACAGCTGTACTTGCCGATCTGACAGGAGGAGGAGGAGGAAGACGCCTCTGGTTGGTACACTTGTTGGCATAGTGACCCTTCTGTTGGCACTTGTTGCACGTGACCTCTGAAAGCGGACGGTGATACAGAGCACTCGGTCTTGGAGCTTGAGACGAAGCCTTGTTCTGAAAGCCTGGGTTGGGTGGGTGGGAGAAACCACTGCCACCTTTGCTCTTCTGCTGAAACGGCTGACGGAACGGAGGAGGAGGAAGCCAGTACTTCTGCTGCTTGACCACTTGAGTAGAGGAAGACGGAGTAACATCTCTGGCACACTTCCTGGAAGCATCACACCTCATCTGAGCAGCCTCTTGCTTCAGTGCCATGTTGTAGAACTCATCGTATCTCAACGGCTCAAAGAGGACAAGAGCGAGCTGAATTTCCTCACGAAGACCACCCCTGAACTGATAGATCATGCTCTTCTCATCAGGAACATCCTGCTTGGCAAAACGGGCGAGCTTCTGGAACAACTTGTTGTAGTCATAGACAGACAAAGAGCCTTGCTTCAGATTGCGGAATTCCTGACGCTTACTCTCAACCACACTTTGAGGGATGTGATGAGCGCCGAAATCTTGACGGAAATCGTCCCAAGTGATAACACGTCCACCTCTGGAATCCTTGTACTGCTGGAACCACTCTGCAGCCTGATCTTTGAGCTGGAAAGAAGCGAACTTGACGAAATCTTCAGGCCTGACGTTGCTGCATTCAAAATGCTTGCCCAGATCCACTAGCCAATCGTCAGCATCGGTAGCCTCAACACAACCGCTGAACGTCTTTGGGCCATTTGCGAGGAACTGGTTCAGAGTAGCAAAGTGGTGCTGATTATGGCCTTGATTCCCTTGACTGCCTTGATTGCGCTCTTGGAGAATTTGCATGATCAACTATGTGTTTGCATTAGTAGCGGCCATCACAGCTTGCCATGCTTCCGGAGGAGGCGGAGGTGGAGGCGGATCAGGATTCGGAGTCGTGCGCATTGGAGGAGCCATCCTGAAGAGGTTGACCACCATTAGCACATTGATAGACAACAATATAGAAGCTGAATCCAACGGAATGAAAATTGCAACATATAGTCTTCACATCTGAACAAAATGAACGAATGCATTCCTCTTCAAATGGTCACATATCCATAAATTGAGAAGCCACGTAGAATTAAGGTAGAGAAATAATTCAACAAGGTACGGATCAAGAACGAATAATCGGTAAGAAATCCCAATCTCAAACCAATATCCGTGGAAGAAGAACTAGAGCTACTAGAATTCCCACCTATGAAATTCCCGAACCTTTCTGGTTATGCAATCAGGTGTTGAGGATACAGGGGAAGCAAAATATCTCACCCAAACTAGCAAATCCTACATCCAGCTGTATCCATCCTTCAACACATAACCAAGAAAACTTCGGAAACCATCTACCTCAACCTTCGAAAAGCATCCGTTATATAAGTTATGGCGATACTCCCAAACTCCCGCCCCAGTACTGGGTGGCGTCGAGGTTATCTCACCAACGAACTGCATAAAAGAGATTTTCGATGTCGGCGAACATATCTCAAGTATACCAGAATTGCAACGATAAAATTGTGACGACAACACCTCGGAGCTCAACTCCCCGGGACACTGCCACAACCCCTAAAGACAGGAGGCACCAAGAACAATGTTCTCGTCACAAAACCATCGGAACAAAACCAAAATACTCACGTGATCCTAAAATTTTTTTTAGTGAAATTTGAGAAGAGAAGAGTCAAAACTCTACGCCAGGATGCCTTACCAGAGCGATGAGGAGACTGGGAAGTAAAAAGAATTCCTAAGCTCTCTGATATATAATTCCTAAGGACTCAAAACATTTTTCTAGACACAACTCGGCTGCTAAAAACGATCAAGCAATGGGGCTCCTAAGGTCGGGGAAGGCTCTGATTACCAACTTGTAACGCCCTCGATGCGGCTATAGCTCCCACGTGTCGAGGCATGACTTAGAGGCATAACCGCATTGAAAGCAATGTCGCAAGTAAGGCAATCATTACAACATCCCATGTAATATATAATAAAAGGGGGAGATAACATAGTTGGCTTACACTCGCCACGTCACATCAGAGTACATAAATAACATCCATCATACAAATCACTCATGGCCCGACTACGGTGCCAAAATAGAAAAGACCCCCAACATGCGACAAGGCCCTGAATCGATTACCCCAACTAGGCACCACTACTGATCATCCAAAAAGGACACGTAGTATCGCTGAGAGTCCTCGTCGAACTCCCACTTGAGCTCGTAATCGTCAACTGGAGCAGAAACACCTGGACCTGCATATGGAGTTGTAGTATCTGTGAGCCACAGGGACTCAACAATCTCACACCCACGCGATCAAAACTATTTAAGCTCATAGGAATGGATAAGGCAAACATATGTGGAGCTGCAGCAAGCGACTAGCATATGTGGTGGCTAACTGATACGCAAAAGAGAGCGAGAAGAGAAGGCGAAGCACGAGCGAGAAGCTAAAGGAACATCCTGCGCAAGCATAACTCCAACACCGTGTCCACTTCCCGGACTCAGCCGAGAAGGGGCCATCACGGTAACACACACGGTTGATTCATTTTAATTAAGTTTAGTTCAAGTAATCTACAACCGGACATTAACAAATTCCCATCTGCCCATAACCACGTGCACGACTTTCGAAAGATCAATCCCTGCAGGGGGGTCCCAACTTAGCCCATAACAAGCTCTCACGGTCAACGAAGGAATAGACCTCCACCCAAGACACACCGATCAAACTCGGTATCTTGGTACAACAAGATGATTCGACAGGTTAAAACAAGTCCAGCAACACCGCCGAATGTGCCGACAAATCCCGATAGGAGCTGCACATATCTCTTTCTCAGGGCACACTCAGATGAGCAATCCGTACAACTAAAACCAAACCTCGAGTTTCCCCAAGGTGGCGCTTCACAGGGCTCTAGTTCGGACCAACACTCAGAGGAGCACTGGCCCGTGGGGGGCTAAAATAAAGATGACCTTCGGGCTCCGGAAACCCAAGGGAAAAAGAGGCTAGGTGGCAAATGGTAAAACCAATGTTGGGCATTGCTGGAAAAGCTTTAATCAAGGCGAACTATCAAGGGGTTCCCATTATAGCCCAACCGCGTAAGGGACGCACAATCCGGGAACATAACACCGATATGACGGAAACTAGGGCGGCAAGGGTGGAACAAAACACTAGGCGAGAGGCCGAGCCTTCCACCCTTTACCAAGTATATAGATGCATTAAGATAACATAGCAATATAATGATATCCCAACAAGTAAATAAATGTTCCAACGAGGAACGGCTCCAATCTTCACCTGCAGCTAACAACGCTATAAGAAGGGCTGAGCAAAGCGGTAACATAGCCAATCAACGGTTTGCTAGGACAATGGTGGGTTAGAGGTTCAATCATGCAATTGGGAGGCTGACAAGCAAATGGTAGGCATCGTAGCAGTGGCAAAGCAAAAGAGCGAGCAAACTAGCATAGCAAAGATAGTAGTGATATCGAGGGTATGATCATCTTGCCTGCACAGTTGTCAGAGTTGACTGGATCCTCACAAGCAAACTCAACGGGCTCCTCGGTAGCGAACTCGTCTCCCGGCTCTATCCAACAAGACAAACAAGCAACAAGGATACAATCAACCACGGGCAAGACCAAGCAATATGATGAAATGACGATATGCTATGCGGGATGCGATGCGGGATGCAAAATGCAAGATATGACAGGAAATGCATGAACCTGGCATCAACTTGGAAAACCAAGTGTTCCACTGGATAGAGGGGATGAAATCGCTTGAAAACGATATAAAGATCATTGGAATCGGAGTTACGGTTTGGAAATGGCGAGCGTTTTAAGATATGACACCGGTCTGCGATTTACAGCAAGTAGGCATCTAAATGCAACGAAATGAACATGCTACAACCACCAAACATGAAAATAAAATACATGCCAGTGATGTACACAAGATGGTTGACAAAACACTAGCACTGAGCCATAGGCAAATTCATCCTTTAAGAGGTTCAAACAAGCATGGCTAAAACGCAAATGCAAAACAGATTCCAGACTTAGTGAAATTAACACTAGTCTGAAATTTCAGATCACGATGCTCTCTTCGGAGCAGCAAAACAACATGATAGAAAATCTGAACATGACAAGTAAGAACATGGCATGGAGATACTCAACAAGCTTAACAAAACACCCAAAGTGACCTGGGGCCAAAAGGGTTCACAAAATACTCTACCGAGCTCACGAACATAGCTCGAACACAATCAGTTTTCAGACTTAGTGAAAACTGAGACACGCTGAAATTTAACTCACGAAGGCATGTAAACGAGCTCGATGCACTCACTACGGTGCAAGTCATGGCAAGGAAAGCATATAACCAGCAAGAAGGCACAATGTGCTAGCTACACATGGCAAGAACGAAGGCATAGCATGCATGGAACACTAACGGTAGCATCGGCAAAATCGCAAACAAGTTGACGATCTGCCCAGATTAACAACGAAGCAAAAGTTGAGCTCGATTGAGTCAACCTAGAGCACTCCACATATGCCAACAAAGACATGGATGGATAGAGCATAACATAAACATCAAAACTCCCTTACTGATCATCCTCAAAAGAGGCACGGATCACTAGGAAACAAGCTGGACATATAGCATCATGAACTAAAATATCCCAGACTTAGTGAAAATCACCAAGTCTCTGAAATCTGCAATCTCAGGTACCTCTCTTCGCAAGCTTGCACAAGACAACACACACATCCTAAAAATGCATGGGTGGCACCTCTGGAAAGAAGGCAAAATGCTTAACAATTCATCCCAAAGGGGCACAGGCATATCATGCACGAATTAAACATGGCAAAAATGACAAAAGTGCATGATGAACTAACGGATCTGCAACTTAACTCACGAAGCCTCCTTCTAACAGCATTTTGGGCATCAAGATGACCTCAAATGCAAATGATGCAATGGAATGAAATGATGTACATGTCGAGGAGAAGATTTTGATATATCATATGTCCAAAACGGAGCTACGGATGCAAAGTTACGGGCGGTCAAAGTTTGCTTAAAAATTAAGGGGGAGAGGAAAAAGTCAACCCTCAGTTTTTAGATCTCAGATCTAGGGTTCGGTCACTGTTCACGGCGGCACTGTAGCAGCTCGGCGCCGGAGTTCGCGCTCGCCGGAGAAGCACGCCAGAGGAGAGGAGGAGCTCGCCGGAGGTGGGGACGTCGCCGGATCCGGGGCCGGTCGGAGGAGGCGCCGGCGTTGGTGGTGCTTGCGGGCGCGGAAGCCGAGGCGAACGGCAGCCGACTCGGCGGAGTGGAGTGGAGGCGCGGCGGCGCTCGCGGTGGCGGGTGGCGTCTCCGGCCACCGGATCCTGAAGAGACGGCGGCGAGGTGGAACGCGCGGGGCGCGGGGCACTCGGGCTCGCGAGGGCCCCTCCTGGGCCTCCCGGGCC
>NC_057798.1:528770890-528801309 GCF_018294505.1 Triticum aestivum
GGGAAGAGGAGCGGCGCCACGTGGCAGCGCCTGAGTGGCGGAGGTGGGCGGCGGCGGACGCGTCCGGCGCTGGGGCGGACGTGTCCGTCGGCGGCGGAGGATGTTTTTTTTTTGAACTAGGGTTTGAGACGAGGGGATCCGAGATTTGGAGGAGGGGGTCTATAAATAGACATAAGTGGAGCTAGGAGAGTCCAAATGAGGTGCGGTTTTCGCCCACACGATCGTGATCGAACGCTCTAGGACATGGAGCAGAGTTTGGTGGGTTTTGGGCCAAATTTGGAGGGTGTTGGGCTGCAACACACACGAGGCCTTTTCGGTCCCTCGGTTAACCGTTGGACTATCAAACGAAGTCCAAAAGGTACGAAACTTGACAGGTGGTCTATCGGTAGTAAACCAAGGCCGCTTGGCAAGTCTCGGTCCAATCCGGAAATGTTTAATTCTCAAACACGAAAGAAAGCTAGAAATGACCACCGGAGGAGAACGAAGCGCCGGAATGCAAAACGGACAACGGGGAAAATGCTCGAATGCATGAGATGAACATGTATGCAAATGCAAGACACGAGATGACATGGTATGAGATGCATGAAAACGAAAACAACACACGGAGACAAAGACCCGAACCCGAGAAATAAATATAACTTAGCGCCGGAGACGTCAAGATTTGGATACAAATATGGAAAGTTACATCTGGGGCGTTACATCATACCTGACTCCTCACCATCGTCGGAACCCCAATCTTCAGAGTTGCGTTTAATTCTTTCCAATAAGTCCCATTTGAATTCAATAGTCTTTAGCATATAAGAACCAGCACAGGAAGTATCGAGCATGTTGCGATCATTGAGAGAAAGCCGAGCACAAAAATTTGAATAATCATTTCTCTTGAGAGCTCATGATTGGGGCATGAATATAACATTGACTTAAGCCTCCCCCAAGCTTGAGCGATGCTTTCTCCTTCGCGAGGCCAAAAATTATATATATAATTACGATCACGATGAACAAGATGCGTAGGATAAAACTTCTGATGAAATTCCAATTTCAATCATTTGTAATTCCATGATCCCATATCATCACATAGCCTATACCGTGCCAATGCCTCTCCCTTCAAAGATAAAGGGAAGACCTTCTTCTTGATAACATCATCGGGCATACCTTCAAGCTTAAATAATCCACAAACTTCATCCACATAGATTAGGTGTAAATTGGGATGCAGTGTTCCATCTCCTATAAAGGGATTAGCTAGCAGTTTCTCTATCATACCCGAAGGAATTTCAAAGTAAACATTTTCAGTAGGTTCAGTAGGTTGAGGAGAAACTCTTTGCTCTACTGGTCGGGGTGAAGATACCCCGAACAAGCCCCTCAAAGGATTATGTTCCATAGTAACAAGTGACAGTAAATTTCAGCACACTATATAAAATTTTCCTTACCAAGTTCCACTCACCAAAGGCGCTTAACTCCCCGGCAATGGCGCCAGAAAAGAGTCTTGATGACCCACAAGTGTAGGGGATCTATCATAGTCCTTTCGATAAGTAAGAGTGTCGAACCCAACAAGGAGCAGAAGGAAATGACAAGCGGTTTTCAGTAAGGTAGTCTCTGCAAGCACTGCAATTATCGGTAACAGATAGTTTTGTGATAAGGCAATTCGTAACGGGTAACAAGTAATGAAAGTAAATAAGCTGCAGCAAGATGGCCCAATCCTTTTTGTAGCAAAGGACAAGCCCGGACAAGTTCTAATATAGAGAAAAGCGCTCCCGAGGACACATGGGAATTATCTTCAAGCTAGTTTTCATCACGCTCATATGATTCGCGTTCGTTACTTTGATAATTTGATATGTGGGTGGACCGGTGCTTGGGTACTGCCCTTTCTTGGACAAGCATCCCACTTATGATTAACCCCTATTGCAAGCATCCACAACTACAAAAGAAGTATTAAGGTAAACCTAACCATAGCATGAAACATATGGATCCAAATCAGCCCCTTACGAAGCAACACATAAACTAGGGTTTAAGCTTCTGTCACTCTAGCAACCCATCATCTACTTATTACTTCCCAATGCCTTCCTCTAGGCCCAAATAATGGTGAAGTGTCATGTAGTCGACGTTCACATAACACCACTAGAGGAAAGACAACATACATCTCATCAAAATATCGAACGAATACCAAATTCACATGACTACTAATAGCAAGACTTCACCATGTCCTCAGGAACAAACATAACTACTCAGAAAACATATTCATGTTCATAATCAGAGGAGTAATAATATGCATTGAGGATCTGAACATATGATCTTCCACCAAGTAAACCAATTAGCATCAACTACAATGAGTAATAAACACTACTAGAAACCCACATGTACCAATTTGTGGTTTTGATACAAGATTGGATACAAGAGATGAACTAGGGTTTTGAGAGGAGATGGTGCTGGTGAATATGTTGATGGAGACTGACCCCCTCCCGATGAGAGGATCGTTGGTGATGATTTCCCCCTCCCGGAGGGAAGTTTCCCCGGCAGAACAGCTCCGCCGGAGCCCTAGCTTGGTTCCGCCAAGGTTCCGCCTCGTGGCAGCGGAGTTTCATCCCGTAAGCTTGCCCACGATTTTTTCCAGGGTAAAAGCCTTCATATAGCAGAAGATGGACACCGGAGGGCCACCAGGGGGCCCAGGAGACAGGGGGCGCGCCCAGTAGGGGTGGGCGCGCCCCCACCCTCCTGGCCAGGGTGTGGGCCCCCTCTGGTGTTTCTTTTGCTCAATAATTCTTTTTAATTACAAAAATAAGGTCCTTGGAGTTTCAGGATTTTTGGAGCAGTGCAGAATATGTTTCCAATGTTTGCTCCTTTTCCAGCCAGAATTCCAGCTGGCGGCATTCCCCCTCTTCATGGTAAACCTTGTAAAATAAGAGAGAATAACCCTAAGTATTGAGATATTATGTGTAATAACAGCCCATAATGCAATAAATATTGATATAAAAGCATGATGCAAAATGGACGTATCATCGGGTTCCGGCAAAACCCTTAAGGTTCGAACACAGGGGTGCACACGAAGATTTCTCTCTACCGAAACACGCCCTCAGCCTTGTCGCGATCTCTAAGCTAGCTCAACGAACTCACAGCACAAGAGACACAAGATTTATACAGGTTCGGGCCACCATTGTGGTGTAATACCCTACTCCTATGTGTGGTGGTGGATTGCCTCTTGGGGTGATGATGAACAGTACAAGGGAAGAACAGCCTCACGAGGAGAGGTGTTCTTGTGTTGGTGTGGTTGCTCGGGGAGGAATCGATCCATCCCTTCTATTGTGGTGGCTAGCCCTATTTGTAGAGGCCCTAGCCCTCTTCCCAAGTATTGAGCGGGAAGGGATCCAACAATGGCCATTTTGAAAGGGGACAGCTAGTACAAGCTATCCTGACTAAAGGTGGTCTTCACCTGTCAAAGGCGCTGGTGGTGAAGCCGTCTTGGGCTCCATGGTGACCTCCGTCCTGCCGTCCTGCTGGTCTTGGTCTTGTTGCACCGATATGGAAACCTTTGCCTGATGCCTCAGTACTTCGCGCCTGCGCTCGCCCCCTTAGCACCAAAGAGGAAACGAGGACACTGCACGCGCTGGCGCCCGCGTGGCCTTGGTCATCATGGCCTGCGTCACGGGAACCTCGCGAGGTACCCCTTGCCTTGATCTCTCCGCCTCCTCGCGAGCCAGCCTAGCGAGGCCGCCCTGATACGTCTCCGTCGTATCCATAATTTTTGATTGTTCCATGCCAATATTCTACAACTTTCATATACTTTTGGCAACTTTTTATACTATTTTTTGGGACTAACATAATGATGCAGTGCCCAGTGCTAGTTCCTATCTGTTGCATGTTTTATGTTTTGCAGAAACCCCATCAAACGGAGTCCAAATGGGATAAAAACGGACAGAGATTTTTTTTGGAATATTTGTGATTTTTGGGAGGAAGAATCAACGTGATATGATGCCCGAGGTGGCCATGAGATAGGGGCTCACGCCCACTTAAAGTGGGCGCGCCCCCCACCCTCGTGGGCCACTCGTAAGGCGGTTGATGCCCTTCTTTGGCCGCAAGAAAGCTAATTTTTGGAGAACGATCTGGGCAAAGTTTTCAATCCAATCAGAGTTACGGATCGCCAGATATAAAGGAAACGGTGCCAGGGAAGAATTATAGAACGCATAAACAGAGAGATAGATCCAATGTCGAAGGGGCTCTCGCCCCTCCCAAGCCATGGGAGCCAAGGACCAGAGGGGAAACCCTTCTCCCATCTAGGGAGGAGGTCAAGGAAGAAGAAGAAGAAGAAGAAGGGGGGCTCTCTCCCCCTTGCTTCCGGTGGCGTCGGAACGCCGCCGGGGGCCATCATCATCACCACGATATTCACCAACACCTCCGCCATCTTCACCAACATCTCCATCACCTTCCCCCCTCTATCTACAGCGGTCCACTCTCCCGCAACCTATTGTACCCTCTACTTGAACACGGTGCTTTATGCTTCATATTATTATCCAATGATGTGTTGCCATCCTATGATGTCTGAGTAGATTTTCGTTGTCCTATTGGTGGTTGATGAATTGCTATGATTGATTTAATTTGCTTGTGGTTATGTTGCTGTCCTTTGGTGCCCATCATATGAGCGTGCGCATGGATCACACCATAGGGTTAGTTGTATGTTGATAGGACTATGTATTGGAGGGCTAGAGTGAGAGAAGCTTCAACCTAGCATAGAAATTGATGCATATGGGATTGAAGGGGGACCAATATATCTTAATGCTATGGTTGGGTTTTACCTTAATGAACGTTAGTAGTTGCGGATGCTTGCTAATAGTTCCAATCATAAGTGCATAGAATTCCAAGTCAGGGATGACATGCTAGCAGTGGCCTCTCCCACATAAAACTTGCTATCGGTCTAGTAAAGTACTCAATTGCTTAGGGACAATTCCACAACTCCTACCACCACTTTTCCACACTCGCTATATTTACTTTATTGCATCTTTATCTAAACAGCCCCTACTTTTTATTTACTCGTTCTTTACTTTCTTGCAAAACTATCCAACAACACCTACAAAGTACTTCTAGTTTCATACTTGTTCTAGGTAAGGCGAACGTCAAGCGTGCGTAGAGTCGTACAAGTGGCAGATAGGACTTGAGAGAGTATTTGTTCTACCTTTAGCTCCTCGTTGGGTTCGACACTCTTACTTATCGAAAGAGGCTACAACTATCCCGTATACTTGCGGGTCATCAAGACCTTTTTCTGGCGCCGTTGCCGAGGAGTCATAGAGTGGGGTGAATATTCTCGTGTGTGCTTGTTTGCTTTATCACTAAGTAATTTTTTTTGCTGTTCTTAGTTGTTCTCTATCTTTAGTTATGGATATGGAACACGAAATACCAAAAAAATTAGGTGTACTTGCTACTCATGGAGATGGGGTAACTCCTAAAACCCTCGATTCTCATTATGTGAAAGATATTATGTACTACGTTGGTAATCCTGAGAAAACCCCATTCAACTTTATAATGGGAGACACGTTGGATCAACGTGAATACTTTAGGGATTATCGCTTTACACAAAAAGGGAAACTATTATGGGATCAAATTAATATATTGCGTTGGTATGCTCGGGATCTATGCTTGAGATATGATATTACTTGTTGATCTAGGATGAAGGCTCCACACCTTCTCTTTTCATGCAAATTTAATGATAATGAAACCTTAGCTTCTTATGCTAATGGTATATATGATTACTATGATGTTGAACAAATAGAAGAATTTGTTGCTTTTAAGGCTGCTTATGAAATTGAATCTTTGTTTGAAAAGTATGAAGCTTTTGATAATGATGGTGTTTATAGGCCTGAAAATCTTGCTATACTTAGATATTGCTATGAAAATTATGAATACAATTAAAATATTAATGCATTTATTGAGAAAGTCTCCGTTGTCCAAGAAGAGACTAATATTTTGCAGGAAGCTATGGAAGAAGAAATTGATGAAACTGTGAGCTCATTGGATGAAAAAGATGATGAGGAGAGCGAAGAACAAAAGGAGGAAGATTGGATTGATCACCCGTGACCACCTTCTAATGAGAGTAACTCTTCAACTCATACATTGTTTAATTCCCCTTCGTGCTTACCGAAGGATGATTGCTATGATGATTGCTATGATCCCGTTGATTCTCTTGAAATATCCCTTTTTGATGATGCTTGCTATGCTTGTGGCCAAGATGCCAATATGAATTATGCTTATGGAGATGAACTTGCTATAGTTCCTTATGTTAAACATGAAATAGTTGCTATTGCACCCACACATGATAGTCCTATTATCTTTTTGAATTCTCCAAACTACACTATATCGGAGAAGTTTGTGCTTAGTAAGGATTATATTGATGAGTTGCCTTTTACCATTGCACATGATGATTTTGATAGATATAATATGCATGTGCTTGCTGCTCCTACTTGCAATTATTATGAGAGAGGAACTTTATCTCCACCTCTCTATGTTTCCAACATGATAGAATTGCAAGAAACTGTTTATCCTATGCATTGGCCTTTACTATGTGTGCATGAATTGTTCTTTTATGACATGCCGATGCATAGGAAGAGAGTTAGACTTCGTCATTACATGATATATGTTACTTTGTGCTCACTACTAAACTACAAATCATTGTTAATTAAAATTGGCTTTGATATACCTTGGGATCCGGGTGGATCCATTACTTGAGCACTAAATGCCTAGCTCAATGGCTTTAAAGAAAGCGCTGCCAGGGAGACAACCCGGAAGTTTTAGAGAGTCATTTATTTCTTTTGAGTGCTTTTATATAGTCTAAAAACAAAAAAATGAAGAGGGGAACCTAAAACTTTTCAAAAAGGAAAGTGAAAGTGAGAGAGACAAGCATTGTTGAAGTGGGAGAGCTCCTTGAACTTTGTTCATGCTCACGGAAACTTTGTGAATCTTAATTACAGAAACTTTTCATCAAAAATAATTATCCCCTTGTACAATTCCATTGTATTATAAAAATAATGTGCCAAGGTTTGCCTTTAGGATGTTTACAATGCTTGTTGGTTTGTACGGTGCAGGACAGAAACTTTGGCTGTAGTGCGCGATTTTACATTTTTAACTGGAACGTCAATTGGGTCTGATTATTTTTACACTGTCTAGCTATATAACTTATTTATTTTTCCTAATTTTGTTAGAAGTTTTGGGGTACCAGAAGTATGGTGGATGTTCAGATTGCTACAGACTATTCTGTTTTTGACAGATTCTGTTTTTGATGCATAGTTTGCTTGTTTTGATGAATCTATCAATTTATATCAGTGGATTAAGCCATGAAAAAGCTATATTACAGTAGACACAATGCAAAAAATAAATATTAATTGGTTTGCAACAGTACTTAGAGTGGTGATTTGCTTTATTATACTAACTGATCTTACTGAGTTTTCTGTTGAAGTTTTGTGTGGATGAAGTGTCTAAACGAGGAGGTCTCGATATGAGGAAAAGGAAGAGAGGCAAGAGCTCAAGCTTGGGGATGCCCGAGGCACCCCAAGTAAATATTCAAGGAGACTCAAGCGTCTAAGCTTGGGGATGCCCCGGAAGGCATCCCCTCTTTCTTCAACAAGTATCGGTATGTTTTCGTATTCGTTTCGTTCATGTGATATGTGCAAGTCTTGGAGCGTCTTTTGCATTTAGTTTTCATTTTTCTTTTATGCACCATGCTGGTATGAGATAGTCCTTGGTTGATTTATAGAATGCTCGTTGCACTTCACTTATATCTTTTGAGTATGGCTTTATAGAATGCTTCATGTGCTTCACTTATATCATTTGAAGTCTGGATTGCCTGTTTCTCTTCACATAGAAAACCGCCATTTGTAGAATGCTCTTTTGCTTCACTTATATTTGTTAGAGCATGGGCATATCTTTTGTAGAAAGAATTAAAATCTCTTGCTTCACTTATATCTATTTAGAGAGATGACATGAATTGGTCATTCACATGGTTAGTCATAAAATCCTACATAAACTTGTGGATCACTGAATATGATAAGTTTGATTCCTTGCAATAGTTTTGCGATATAGTGATGATAATATGTGGGAGGTACTAGTAGATGGTTGTGTTCAGTAAGGATGTTGGTGTTAAGGTTTGTGATTCCCGAAGCATGCACATATGGTCTACTAACTATGTAACCAAATTGGTGTGCATTGTATTTTGATTGTTTATCTTTGCGTGAAGGTCGGGGGCGCGCGATGGTTAACTACTACCAACCTCCCCCCTAGGAGTATGTGTGTAGTACTTTGTTTCAAGGGCTTTTAAATTTTTGCAATAAGTATGTGAGTTATTTATGACTAATGTTGAGTCCATGGATTATACACACTTTTACCTTTCCATCATTGCTAGCCTCTTCGGTACCGTGTTTCTCACCTCGAGAGTTGGTGCAAACTTCGCCGGTGCATCCAAACCCCGTGATATGATACGCTCTACCACACATAAGCCTCCTTATATCTTCCTCAAAACAGCCACCATACCTACCTATCATGGCATCTCCATAGCCATTCCGAGATATATTGCCATGCAACTTCCATCATCATCATATACATGACTTGAGCATTCATTGTCATATTGCTTTGCATGATCGTAAGATAGCTAGCATGATGTTTTCATGGCTTGTCCATTTTTTGATGTCATTGCTATGCTAGATCATTGCACATCCCAGTACACCGCCGAAAGCATTCATATAGAGTCATATCTTTGTTCCAGTATCGAGTTGTAATATTGAGTTGTAAGTAAATAAAAGTGTGATGATCATCATTATAGAGCATTGCCCCATGAAAAAAAGGAAAGGCCAAAGAAGCCTAAATAAAAAGGGGGCCAAAGAAGCCCACCCAAAAAAATAGAAAGAAAAAAGGGGCAATGTTACTATCCTTTTTCCACACTTGTGCTTCAAAGTAGCACCATGTTCTTCGTATAGAGAGTCTCTTATGTTGTCACTTTCATATACTAGTGGGAATTTTCATTATAGAACTTGGCTTGTATATTCCAACAATGGGTTCCTCAAATGCCCTAGGTCTTCATGAGCAAGCAAGTTGGATTCACACCCACTTAGTTTCTTTTGTTGAGCTTTCATACACTTATAGCTCTTAGTGCATCCGTTGCATGGCAATCCCTACTCCTCGCATTGACATCAATTGATGGGCATCTCCATAGCCCGTTGATTAGCCACGTCGATGTGAGACTTTCTCCCTTTTTGTCTTCTCCACATAACCTCCACCATCATATTCTATTCCACCTATAGTGCTATATCCATGGCTCACGCTCATGTATTGTGTGAAGGTTGAAAAAGTTTGAGAATACTAAAGTATGAAACAATTGCTTGGCTGACACCGAGATAGGCATGAGGGGTACCTTGTGTTAAGAAAAGGGAGCATACAAGACTATATGATTTTGTAGGGATAACTTTCTGAAGCATTGATATTTTGAAAGACATGATTGTTTGTTGGGATGCCCTAAGTATTATTGTTTTTATGTCAAATGATAGACTATTGCCTTGAATCATTCGTGTCTTAATATTCATGCCATGATTAGACATATGATCAAGATTATGCTAGGTAGCATTCCACATCAAAAATTATCTTTTTTATCATTTACCTACTTGAGGACGAGAAGGAATTAAGCTTGGGGATGCTGATACGTCTCCGTCGTATCTATAATTTTTGATTGTTCCATGTCAATATTCTACAACTTTCATATACTTTTGGCAACTTTTTATACTATTTTTTGGGACTAACATATTGATCCAGTGCCCAGTGCCAGTTCCTGTCTGTTGCATGTTTTATGTTTTGCAGAAACCCCATATAAAACGGAGTCCAAACGGGATAAAAACGGACGGAGAATTATTTTGGAATATTTGTGATTTTTGGGAGGAAGAATCAACGCGATATGATACCCGAGGTGGCCACGAGATAGGGGCCCACGCCCACTTAAAGTGGGCGCCCCCCACCCTCGTGGGCCACTCGTAAGGCGGCTGATGCCCTTCTTTGGCCGCAAGAAAGCTAATTTTTGGAAAAAGATCTAGGGAAGGTTTCAATCCAATCAGAGCTACGGGTCTCCAGATATAAAGGAAACAGTGCCAGGGCAGAATTACAGAACGCAGAAACAGAGAGATAGATCCAATCTCGGAGGGGCTCTCGCCCCTCCCAAGCCATGGGAGCCAAGGACCAGAGGGGAAACCCTTCTCCCATCTAGGGAGGAGGTCAAGGAAGAAGAAGAAGAAGAAGGGGGGCTCTCTCCCCCATGCTTCCGGTGGCGCCGGAACGCCGCACTACAAAAAAAATACACTTCCGTGATGATACGTGTTTGTCACAGTAGGTCGCGTTTTTTGTCATGCATGTACATCCATGACGACTTTATGACAGAATCAAGATAGTCATACCTGTGCTGTCGTAGAAGTGTTCCATGACATTACCAAAATTATCATCACGGAAGTGTCCACTTCCATGACGATAAGTCGCGTGTCACAGAAGTGCTTTCGTCAAAGGTGACCGACACGTGGCATCCACCACAACGGAACACTGTTAAGCTATCGGGTCGGGTTTTGGATCCGATAACCCATTAATAGGCCCGACCAATGGGGATTTTCCACGTGTAAAATCATCATTGGCTGGAGGAAACACGTGTCGGCTCACCGTTGGGACAGATGTCATCCGCTCATTGGACCGAAGGCGCCTATGATACGGAGACACGTGGCACGGCCCAACAGAGGCCCATTCCTGTGAAAAGGCCGGCCCGTTTGACTTGGTCAAAAGGTGGCGGGCCGGCCCACGGAAAGCCTGTTAACGGCCTGTTCGCATATAGCCAATTTATAGCCCGCTAACCCAGGGCCCGTTACGCCCTATCCAAATTAGGCCCAGTAGCGTCATCTGGGCCGTCCAATATGATTCCACCCTGTTTTAACTTCCGGCCCATGTGTGGCCCATGACTTCTTTTGGCCTATATGAGGCCCTTTGTAACTCTTGGCCCATTAATGGCCCGTGGTGAAACTGGTCCGTAATGAACAATGTATCACTTTATACCCATTAATGGCCCGTTATTCTATTGGGCCGTTTCCAGCCCAAGTTATCTCTCGGCCTTCTCAGGGCCCATTGATTCTTGGGCTCATCTGCAGCATTCGGTTACATACGGCCTGTTACTGTCATTTTCTGCTTGTGGGCCAAATTCAGCCCGTCGTTATAGTCGGCCCGTTTGCGGACCGTTAATACATTGGGCCGTTTTCATGTAAAAAAACCCATTGGGCTGTTTTCATAGAGTTATCAAATACGGTATATTAACGGCCCGTTATGGTCCACGAATACTACGGCTCATGATTGGCGAAATGATGATACGCCCCGTAGAAGGCCCATGCATCTACGGCCCGTATGAGGCCCATGGATCTATGGCCCGTAGAAGGCCCATGGACCCTACGGCCGGTAAAAGGCCCATGGACCCTAAGGACCGTATAGAAGGCCAATGGATCCTATGGCCCGTATAGAAGGCCAATGGATCCTACGGCCGAAAGAAGGCCCATGGATCATACGGCCTGCAGGAGGCCCATGGTTACAACAGCTCGTGTGTTGCCATGATTATTTTGGCCTAGTTACCAAAAATAGGCTATTGTGGCCACTAGAAAAACACAGAAAAAGAACTGCAGTGACTACAAGCAAACAACTAAACAAGACAATAAGGAAATAAATAAGCAAGCAATTAACGCTAGCCTATTACCGCTATTACACATATTACATCCACTGGGCATCAAAGTTCGCCACCAGTGCAAATATAGGGAACAAAGCAGCATATTACATACACTGGCCGTCAAAATTGGCCACTAGTGCAAATAAACGCGGCAGCAAAACAAGAGCATAACTGAAACAACTTCAGAAGAGCTCAAGAAACGTTATCCTGGGTATCCACCATGCTGGCTATAAGCTTAGCAAGCTGATTAGCTTTGTCCTATTTGGCGCTAAAATCCTCCAACGCTTGCTGTTGCACCAGAAAGTATGCATCTGAATGCTCCAGGGACTTCCGCAATTCTTCCGCTTCTTGTCGCAGCACAACTGATCGATGTCTTTCAGCTTGTAGTTAAGACTCAAGAAACCGAACTGATTCATAGAATGAGTTTGAATAGCTTGTGAAAGCGGTAGTGGCCAGTAACTCGAACACTAAACCAAGACAGGACTTTGGGGTTGTCTCGCTATCTTCAAGATAGTCTTCCTTAGCTATTTTATCAGCTTTGTTGGAGATCAACAAGGATGTGTCACTATCCTGAACCTTATCTGCATTACTTCCTTTACCATTGCTTAATAAGGCACTCTTCCCCAATATTCTTCAGCATTCTAAAAGAAGAAACAAGCAGACACATAACAAGTTTAGCATGTACTAGTATATGAAACTAATTTCGGTGAACCAGTTCATTAGTAAGGTGGACAGGATTAAACTACCAAGTCTTCTATTGCCAAGTACTAGTACATAATAAAAGCATCAAACAAACATATATCTATGTCCTATGGTCACTGCATTGTCTTGCCAAATCAAAATAGAGACACGGTTCAAATCATATCAGTTCAAGACAAAGCAGCAGTGAAAGAATATAAAGCGTGGGAAACTACACGACACAACAAGATTTCAGATGGGTAACACGGGTCTACATGTACAACAACACTATTGGCTCTGTTGTGATGCCAGTAATGTGCATGATATGAAAGTCAACTGTATACACAATTGAAATTGAAATCAAAAGAGCTATTGATAAGAGCAAACCTGTTAAAGAAACATGCGTGAACATACCTGTTGTGCCATTGGAGTTTCGATTGGATCCTTCAATTTAAAAATAAGTTTGTATGAGTAAATCAGTGATACAAGAGCAAAGCAATCATAGTTAAAAAAGGCGCGCCTAAGCGAGCGCTTAAGCGCGCCTAGGCTCTAGGCGTTGGCAAAATGCATTGCGCATAACTACGCTTAATCTGTGCATAACTGCGCATAAGCATGCGCTTTGGTCAGTAAAGCGCAAGGCGGTGGCAAAACGCACAATTAACGCCTAGCACTTTTTTGAACTATGATAGCAATGGAATCTTAAATTAGAGCAGTTATTCTTCAGGTTTAGGCACTTGTTCTACATGAACAGAGTATAGTAAGACGCAAGAATAAAATACTTAAAAATAGAAAATGAGCTCATAGACCTTACCACATTCTTGGTTTGGGACCAGTACAGAACAAGGCGTTCCCAGTCATCGTCTAGTAAATGTGTCTCAGGAGAACGTAAGGGAATTTGATGAGTTTCTTTGTCGGTGAAGTACGTTTTCTTCAGGTAATTCCGATACTTCCACCAAGCATTCTTGAAGATAGCCGAGGTATTAGCACAGGTTACCTCATCATGAGTTTCCAAATCGGTCCTTCTCTATAGAGAAAAATGGGAAAATTTGCTGTATTATAACCATCATGGAGGTAGGATGTATGGGATGAAGCAAAGTAATTGCCATGAATAACATTACTTACACATAACTCCTAGACAAACACCTGCAACTGGCATTTTCCTTCATCTTTGGTATAATATTTCCAAGATGGGAAGATACGCACATACAATTTAACAACATCAAATGCGATAGATGCTAAACTACGACTAGCTGGTTGTGCTTCCTCCACAGGAATAGGCGTACTAACTGGTGGAGTTGGGATTCGCCATGATAGTACTTGCCCTTTGGGCACTGTAGCTACCTTACTAACTGCTCTTGTTTGGGAGCTCGGTGGTGGAGATGGTGTTGTGTCAACAGGAACTGGGTTACTATCGGCTGGGGTTGGGGTTAGATTGGGTGAAGCTAGTTCTCTGTCCATCGCAGTAGGGGTACAATCTGCGAGAGTTTGGGTTATGTGTGGTAGGGCTGGTTCTTCTGCATGTACAACCGGGGTGCTATCTCCACCAAGAGGTAGCACAGTTTTATTTGAAGACCGTGTTTTTAGTCCGCTAGATACTGGCATCACCCGCTCCAATTCAAATGGCTGATAAACAGGAAACATAGTTGAATGTACAGACATTGTATGAGAGACAGATGCAATAGATAGTGTGAAAAAAAGAGGGCATGAAATAGTTGACATGTATATTGTTTAACTAAAACGGATAGCATGACATAATTTCACATATATGATGTCTATGTAAACTGGATAGCAGCATAACATAATTCAAAGATATGATGAATAACTAAACAGGATCGCATGACATAATTCACCTACATGTTATCTAAGTAATCAGGATCGCATCATTTAATTCACATATGTGATTCATATGCTAAACAGAGGGTATTCGATATGATGTCTGAACTAAGAAGATGGTGTTGAATATTGTGTATATGATGTCTAAACTATGCAATGCAAGACACTGTATGCATGATATGAGCAGTATAATCATGCCAAGTTAGAGCATACACCTCAGTGGGGGAATAGGACTGGTCATTTGTCTCTAAATCCATCTCTGAGGAGCTATCGGGACCCAACAAGAGATCTGCTTCGACAGGTAGCACTGTCTGCTCTGAAGGCCTTGTTTTCACTCCAGATTTTTCCATCTCCCACCCAAATGGCTGATTCACAGGAAGAGTAGTTTAATGTACAAACATTGTCGAGAAATGGAAATGTAATGAAGAAAAGGATGGGCAAGATATCATTCAAATATATGATGCCTGGTTAAACAGGATGGCATTGCACATTTCACATATATTATGGCTGGCTAAAAGACATGAGACTGCATAATTCCCATATATGATATAGAAACTAAACATGTGGCATTACAGAACATGTCTAAACTAAGCAGATGACATATATGATGTCAAAAGTAGGCACTGCAAGGCAACATATGCATGATATGACTAACATCATCATGCCAAGGTAGAGCAAACACCTTGGGGGGTAAATAGGAGTGGTCAGCGGCGTCTGAATCCGCCTTAGAATAGATATCTTCCTCTGGATTACAATCTGGAGAGGGGTGGGGAGGATTTTCCATTAAACCCACCATGGAGCGATGTCTGCATGACATTGTATTGCCGCGCAAAACTCTTCTCTTTTTCTCTACATGTTCAGCATGACTGTGTACAATATCTGACATGCATACGAAAAAATATGGTGAGATTATGTAAGGAGAGCATGCAGAAATTTAGAGTGATGGTAACAACCAGGGGATGGATCCAAAAATAATGATAGCAGGTTGATGATTACTTTAAATTAATAAAAAGACAGATGATGATTGCTTTACTATTTGTTTCCCACCCAAGATGAATAACATAGGCATACCCTAGGTGAACCAGATATTAGACAAACATACTATTCATTGCTGCCTCGATATGTGCCCCACAACTAATTTAGAACTCAAGTTTGAACATTAATTTGGACCTGACTTGGGAGTCCAAGAGCTGAACATGACGATAAAGTAGCAGGTAAGTTTAAGCAATGCATAACATAAGCAGAAACAAAAGAGTGCGACCTCTCTTGTGGACCCGTGTACTCCTCAGGTTCATCTGCTGAGTCGATGATGGTGATGCCGTTGCGGTGGGTGCCGGCGGCAGGGAAGGAGATCTGAGGCGGCGAAAGACGGACATGAGTCGTGATGTCCAGTTTGGTGGATGCTTCTGTCGATGGAGCAACTCAGGTGAGGTGGACGACGTCGCGGCAGGAGCAGGACAAACCACACAAAGTTCCCTTCGACACGTACTTGTAACTGAAGTAATTCTGCAAGGGCTCATTTGGCTTGCATGATTCTTAAAACGCAGGGATAGGAAAAACACCGGAATAGGGTAGGAAAATGCACATGGTAAACAGAGCATTTGTAAACACAGGATTTCTGTCAACTTGGGTGTTTGGTTTACAGGAATTGGAAGAGCAGAGGAATGCAAAGAAACATGGCCAAAATAAAGTGAAACCATATGAAAGCGTGTACAGTTAGAATGTTATTCTGGCACTAATGCACTTGGTCTTGTTTTCATGCACAGGATTTTGAAAAGTAGGTCCAGGTGGATGTTTTGCTTCATTCCTTTCAACAAAATGCATGAATATTGAATAGTAGAGTGCCATTGGAAAATTCCCTATTGCTATGTTTTTCCGTTGAACCAAAATAGCCCTAATGGATCGACGTGAATGTATAGTAATAAGTGATGCAACAAGTGTACAACCTATTTGTCGTAGCCGTGTCGACCTCAGCATCATTGGGTTGGTCGCTGAAGCAGTTGAGGCAGAGGTGGCTATCGGAGGTGTGGAGGAAGATATGAGGAATCTGTAGACGGCGTCCAGGGCACTTCACTGTTGTGATGGATCGTTCTGTCGTTGGAGCAGCTCCGGTGAGCCGTAAGACGTCAAGGCTAAAGCAACTCAAGACAGACATCGTCAATCTCAAGTGGGATCTAATAGCATCTCCAATAGATGATGTAAAATGGATGTAAAATTAACATCACCAAAAACCACCTGACTACAACAGATGAGGTAAAAACTGTTGACTCCGAACTTAACTGTCGAAACTGAAATTTACTCTGGAATCCGAATGCTACTGTCGAAACTGAACGCAATGGTAGCAGAGAGGCACTTGACATGTAGTTTAGGGAGGGCCTGCAGTTCATCTTCAACCTGCACCCCCCTGAGCCGCCAACCACCATCGGCCTCTCCGCCGGCCCCAGCACCGCCACCCCGGCCAGCCATCTAGGCCCCCGCCCCCACCCTGAACCCTAAGATAGATAGTGGGGTACCTCTCTGGCGAGCCCCCGTCCCCGCTGCGGGTGGTTCTTCCTTAACTCCGGAGAGCCCCCCAACCCCTGAAAATCGACTGACCCAAAAGTTGATTCAGTCGACTGAAGTGTGGCTTAATCGGAGCAGAGTAGCAGCACGAGCAAGGGGGAGAGCAGCAGCAGCAACTGGGTGAGCGATCGAGCAAGAGCCGGAGCAGCAGCAGCGCGAGCGAGTGAGCGAGAGCTCGAGCAGCAGCAACAGATCCGGCTGGTATGGACGCCACCACCGAAGGGGCCTCGCTCTATGGATGAGCCGCCGTGGAGATGCCGCCCGCGGTGCTGGCTTCAAGGTAGCCGCTCCATGGGGGTGCGGGATGGAGCACCGTCGGCACCGAGAGGTCAAGTTAAGTAGAAGGTGTGATGCGATGAGTGTACAACCTCTTTGGTGGCACCGAGTAGGCCTCGGCTTCGCCCGAGGAGTCAGTGAGGATGCTGCGGTTCCGGTGGAGCAGGATAAGGCGACGCTGTGGGGATGGAGCAGCCGTGATAGACGAGGTGATCGTCGGAGCAGCTCCTTGGAGGTGGAGGACAGTGCGGCTGAGTCGGCGGGATGGCGAGATGGACGACGGATCCTTATCCAGGGAGGTGGACGAGGGACGTCGAGCTGTTGCGGTGGACGATGTCGTCGGGGAAGAGGCTTCGGCTGGGCAGTGGTGACGTGGCAGACGGAGGAGGGTGGGGTTTCACGGCTGGAGCGGAGAGATTATGGCGGCCTGGGATTTCGAATGGCGAAAGGGGGTGATGGGAGGGGGTGAAGCATGACTTAGGGACGCGCTTGTCCAAAATGTAGGGAGTGTTACAAAAGTACCCCCCCACCGATTTGAACTAGCGGCCCTTTCGGCTCAGGGTTAGAAGGGGGATTTCACGTGTCGGGATTTGGCAGCAGGAGGGAGTTTTCGCGCGCGTTGTAATTTTGGGATAGCAAGGCGCGGGTTGTGAAGGCGCCAGTTTTGAGAGCACGATATCTGAATTTTCGGGATATAACAAGACACGGGTTGAATTTTAGGGACACGCCTAATGTGTAGTAATATTGTACTTGTACGTACCAACTCAATTCGCACTTCCCACAACCAAAAAGAAAACAAAAAAAAAATAAAACTATTCACACCACACAAAGAGAGAGTCTTGCCCCGTTTTACTATACAAATGCTATTCAAAGCTACTCCCTCCTTCCATCTATATAGGTCCTAATGCGTTTTTCAATGCTAACTTTGACCAAATATTAGTGCAATGATATATGACATGCAACTTACACAAAGCACACCGTTAAATTCGTCTGTGAAAGGTTCTTTCAAGGATATAATTTTTACATTGTGCATGTCATGTACTATTAATCTTGTCAATAGTCAAAGGCGGTCTTAAAAATCTCATTATGCCCTATATAGATGGAAGGAGGGAGTATGAATCCATGTTATGTCCGATTAAATTTTTTCGCTTGCTGTATAATGCATGTAACCTACTCATACCAACATTTTAGTGCATTCCAAATGTCTACACTACCGCTGCAATTCGAACTAAATTTGAATTCGTTTATCTATTTCAATAAGAATCTACAATCATGATTGTTGCCAACTTCAACCACCATTCGTGTATTACCTTAATAACACACCACATGATTACTATAGAGATAGATATGAACTATGTGTACTACATGAACTAGAATTCTATTTTTTGAATACACTTGATGTTGATTCCAAATAATAGTACATTTGATGTACTAACTATATATTCATAATCTAAACCATGTTCCATACGTACACCGTGTTTATCACACAAAGTATAGTGCCCCGCCCCCTACATTATGACAAGTATTTATACCTGAGTTGCAAAAGCGACACATTAGCCCAAATTATAATCAATGTTCTACATTATGATATCTTCTTCAAGTATCTGTAACCACTTTTTTATAATGAATTATGATCTTTGTTCGTCTTTTACACCTTCACGATCCTCTTCTATTTGTAGCTAGCTAGTGCTAACTTTCTATCGTGCATGCACACGCCCGTCCCCCTCACACACCCTTAGCATCCCCTCCATCGCGCACATTCATCATTTCTCTTTAGGTCGTCCACTAGCGGTGTGTGTAGGCCCCCGACTCCTTCTTTCTGGCACACACCGGTCGATATACCTCTCTAGCCAAGTGTGCCTACAACAAACACATATATACTTCCCCTCTTCTCTTCTCACCGTCCATGCCCCCATATGTCCAATACGATTCCACGCAGGTGCACACTCCCGCCCCTCTTTTCATTTATCACATGCTCGCACACTCCTCCCCCCTCGACATGGTAGGCCTCTCGCACCACCTCCTAGCCACACCCTCTCCCCCTGTCTGCCTCTCCGGACCTTATTTGCTTCTAACACATGCAGGCGTGTATATGAACTGATCTCCCTACATATAGCCAGGTCGACTATAATTCTTTTTCACCAAGCACCGATACACTTACCTCGCTAGTTATGTCTCTCCTTTTCTCGGACACACGACGGTTGATATTCCTATGTAGTTACGCATGCTTACCACAACCATATCTTCTCCCCTCATCATCCTTGAATACCTCCTGACCCGTCTCTCACACGCACGTGCATAGACAGACAGACATCCCCCGCCCTCTCTTATTGATATTGCACTCATACCCTTCGTTTGTCTAGCAGGCCTCTCCCACCATTTGTGAGACGCCACTCCACCACCAACCCTCCGATGCTCTACCTTTGTATTTTTCCCAACCTTATTCCTCTGCTACACATATCCATGGATGTTAATCAATCTCCCTCAATACATAGCTAGGTCTCGCTCCTTCCCCACACATATACTAGTCGACCGGTCTCTACCCCCCCACCCACCCCCCCCACACACACCGATAGTCGAACGTTGTAGGTAGGTATCCATGCCACGGAGAAGAATTGCACCTCTGCCCTCTCAAATTCCAGTAGGCCAGCCGCCCTGTATCTTTGACGTGGGCAAACACAAATTCGATGGCACTCTTTATCGATCGTGCAGCCACACATTTTATCCCTGTTTTCAATTCTATCGATATCTCATGTCCATGACTCCGTTTCACACACATTGCATATGTTACGTTTTTCTGATTGAGATATCATCAACACATTGCCTCTGTTTCGCACAAACCATCTCTCTCACACTCACCAACATACGTACCTGCACCTAAAGAAGAAGTGCACGCAGGACGCACATACTCACGTCTTGTTCCCAACCACACCCGCGCGGGTACACGGTGGAGTTCATTTCTATACGAGAAGGCATCCCACGTGATAATTTGACGTGTGTAGCGGTTGTTTACTCGGAGGAGGGTCGGGTACCATGCCTAGAATATAAAACGATTGCCGTGGGGAAAATGGAAAAATGGGTTTGTCTCTCGTCACACCATCTCACACAAGGCCGCTGTGGCCTCTCTCTCTCAGCGTTGGTCAGTGATCTGGCCACATCCCGTCCGCCGGCGGAAAGGGAGGATGTGCATCGTCTCTCCATTCGACGGCGTTGAGGCAGCTCGTCCCGATCTGTGGTACCCGCCGTTCTCTCTGACCAAGCTCCGGCGCGGTAGGGCCTTCGCCACTTGCTCGCTGCCGCAGTATGGGCAGATCCCGGCCGCCGGCGCCCTCCTAGTAACATCCCGACGACCCTCAGGTACAGCTTCCTCCGGCCTTGCTCCACTGCCCATCTTTCCACGTTGCTACATGTGCATCTTCTTTAGTTGTTTGCTTAAATTTTATCTCGGCCAACGTACTTTCCATCTTGCAATCTCGTCCTCAAACCATTTTTGATAAACCACCATGTGCTATCTTTCCCTTTTTACATGGAACATGCTTCTTTTTTGTCGGCATATGTGTCTTCAACTCATGTTATTGGGAAGTAATTGTTTCCTTTCGACCTCCTTTTGCAAAAAGGGCTATCCATTTTCACCTCGTTGCTATTGCGACCTTTTGGTGAATTGCACAAATCACTTTTCTGAAGAGTGTTTTGTGCGGTTCCGCCAAAATGTCACACGGGCAACATGTTTTCATTTCTGTGGGACTGCAGAAAGGGAGATTGGTTTTGCTATCCTCCTCATCCAACTCCGTGCCTAATCTTCTCCAACAAGAAGTTAGTCCTAAAGAGAGATCGTAGAGGTGATCGGCTTCTATTTATGTGTGTTATGTTTCATCATCTAGTTCCACTAATATTGTAATCACACTGACTGGATATCTTTGCAAACAGGGATGGTCCGCTCGATTTTAGTGGAGCTGCACAAAATGATCGGATTGTGGTGTCCTTCATACACCTCTTTTTTGGCTACAGAGCTGGGTGAAACTAGCTGCCAAGCAATGAACACTGTGCCAAGGAAATGGAGCCATGCCTACGAACAGCATCGATCAATTATATATTTTTTCTTTATTTGTACACCTTCTCACAACTTTGTCTTCAGTTGTGATGTGAATATTGGCACTGGTCTGCAAACCATTGAGATGCATTAGCCATGGTAGTTTCATTTGTATTTGATGGAATGTTGTAACGAGATAATCTCGAGGCAAGACACATGAATCCTAAGTTGAAACCTTTTTTCCTGCGGGAACCAAAGTTGAAACCTTCATAGCATCACAGTACCATTTCATCAAAATTATGCGTACATATAAACAAATCCTGAAGGATTGATAGCAATGCCAGAAACAATTCAACTTCGTTTCGCCGACATGTTGGACATCCTTCATCCGGCTCCACCTGCCATGCAGCAATATTGAGTGCACAACACAACTTCAGGGAAAGATTCACCCCGGTCATTGTGTCGCAGTAGTAATGACTAGTGAGCAGTCAAATCACAGAGCCCCACCTTCGCCACAGTAAGTTGCTCGGACAAAGCAACCATCATTTCTCTGTTCCTTGAATCCGCTGGTACTCCCATATTCCCATAGTAATAAGTTGCTCGGGCGAATCAACCATCACTATATCCGCTCACGTGTGATGACCACGGGAGCTATACATTCAGATTGCATGTTAAAAAAAATAAAGGTTGATAACTAATGCGGCAAACTTTCAAAAAAAAACAAAAAACTAATGTGGCACCTCGGGCGAACACGGCCAGATCGCATTTTTCATGAGAAATTACACACCATGTTTCATTGAAATGTGGTCCCGTTCCAACATATCAGTGAGACGACGGCGAGTAGTAGGAGTATTTCCGAACGGACGTGTAGGTCGGGGTGCCTCTTCGTGAACCGTGGCAAACTGGCAACCGTCCACCGACTCTTCGCCTTTCCCTCTTGATTTGGAACTGCTGTCGCATGCTCTTCCTCTCCCTCCTCCATTTTCCTTTTTCCCTTCACCCTTTCTTTTGCCATTGTTCGATCGTCTTCTCCATGGAGGGAACAGGCCGAAAACAACCCCGTTATTCTTGCCCCGATCTGAAAGATGACGTGGTGGAGGAACTCATTGATCGGTGCGACATCATCACCTCGGCTAGCATGGCAGGTTCGTTCAAGCCCATTATCGACTCAACTAATAACATCATTACAAGGAACCCAAGAGTCAAGGAGCAGTTTGATCTCCCCTATCTTCTTCGCCGTGACCCTGATGACTACTGGCGCGGGGACGACGAAGGCCCCGCCATGCGCAAGTTGATGCCGCTTGATAATGATACGTATGATGTTAAGATGCCATCGCTTGAGGGCAAGGCTTGGACAGGCGCAAATGGTGATTGGGTTGTTTACAACGGGTCCAACTGCGAGTGGGAACTTGTGAATGTGTACACTCGTGACTGGGTTCCACTTCCAAAAATCTCAGCAGACTGCCCAGAGGTTGAGCACACCGGTATTGTATGCACGTTCAAATACAATCATGGTGACTGTCTTCTACGGAAGATAGCAATTTGTCGAGTTCCCAACCGCTCTTGGAATTACAACAACTATGAAGTTGTTGCTATCTTCGACAAGCTTGTTGCCGTCCTTGGTGGTTTGACTCGATGGATGTTGCTCAAAAATCAGTTTCTGTACACAGATGAGTACTGTGATGCAATTCAATACGAGGGTCTTGTGTTTGCTTCCACCGCTCATGGCACTGTTTTTGCATGGGATCCTCGTAGTTTCTGTATGTTTGGCTTCCACCGTAATTATAATTGTTTCATCCACATGCATGCGGGTTAGCAAGTTTCCCTTTACTAATTAACCTTCTTCTTGTTTTTCCAAGGTCCTGTGAACATTCCACCACCTATACTTGAAAAATTTTATAACCAAGGGGGAGATGGCGATGGTGATGATCACGAGCATGAGGACGAGCATAACATATATACTTAGTGGCGCCTGGCAACTAATTCCGATGGATCACCTCTTCTTGTGTGTATACATCCCACTGATGATGTTAGTGCTGAGGGAGCACGTGTTGTCTCCCATGGTCACACTCTTCGGACCTATTCCAACACCCGTTGCATGGTATTCGGGATGGATACTAGTGTGCTAGCGCCAACACCTTCTCCCTGGTACAGAATTGATAGTCTTGGAGAAAACTCGCTCTTCCTTGGACAAAACTATCCGATGATGGTGAAAGGCGATCCAACTGCTGTTGACACAACGTTACTAGTACCATTTATGAGAAGCAACTGTGTCTATACCTTGGACATTAGGGTGGTTCCCTACCCTGGTACTGATATAGTAGGCCGCTTCAGCCTGGATGATCAGTCCTGCGTTGGTCTCGAGATCGACAATAGATGGCCCGTCCCAGAGAATCACTTGTGGTTCAAAGCAACCGTTTCCAACACCGAGGAATGGTTGAGTTGAATTTCATTTCATTGCTTTTTATTTGTTGTGTGGTGCAAACTTTAGTATTTATAATGTATCCTCGTTGTAGATGTGGGTTGATGACCTGTTCTATGTAATAAAATGATATGCCTGTGATAAACTTACTAAATTTATGAATGGCTTTCGAGTTGCTTCTGTGAGTGAGTGGTGCGACGAGGCAAAAAAATATTTTCCGAATACATAATTGTACATGCATTGCAACAGGTTATCGGATGAGGCCAATCAACAGTAGTAGTACACTTTTTGTACTAGCTTCACATGCTTCGCGCATCGTGCGGGTGTTTTTACTGTAGCCATATTGTACTACGTAACCAGCACCTCGAATCCTCGATACTAGTACTATATAGTAAGTAGTAGGAGTAGTAGGGTGGCATGGGCCAGAACAAGCATTCATGTCCAGGAGTACGGCACACACCACTAGCACGACTTCCATCTGACACCATATTTCTTGGAGTCCATGCTAGAGCAATCTCTTCAACCTCATCGTTTCTCTAACTCACCATCGCGCGGCGGCGAGGTGTGGGTTTGCCGATAGTCGGTTTCCTCAACTGCGGTCCCACTTGTAAGGCCAACTCCAACGCTCTATCAATATATGGATGTACTCTTCTTCCCAATAGAAAAACTTGCATCCATTCTACTCCCTCCGTTGCACAATACATGCCTTCTATTTGTCAAAATATATATGTATCTAGACATGTTTTAGTATATAGGTACATACATTTTTGGACAAATGGAAGTCAAGTATTTTGGAACGGAGGGAGTACACAATAAAATTTTTAAGTTAGCACAACTAGTCTAATCTGAGAGCACAACCGAAGATTTGGTCGGGTTCTTCCTCCTTTTGCCGACACGTGGGACATCCAGAATCCAGGTCGTGTCATGAAAGAAAATAGAGTGGTAGTTGAAGCCATGAGATGTGCACCTTGGGTTAAACTGTAAATAGAATCTTACTACTCTTGAGTAACTCCAAAAGCGGCCACCGAAGATCTTTATTGGATTTGTTTTTCATCACCAGCATGTCGAGGTGAAAGATGTGCATGTTCAGTGGGTCCTCTTGCGTTTTCACTGACATGTGGGGCCGCATGTGAGCAAACAGACGATGGGCTCCGCGCGTCCGCTGGCTGGCTGAGAAGAGATATAGAGGAGGGCTAAGCACGGACTGCAGGAAATTTGTTCTACGTAACCAGCACCTTGATATTCGCGTGTGCTTGTTTCTAGAATAAAAAAAGAAGGTACCCCTACTTATGTTACTCCCACTACGCCTAGCCTAAGGTTAGTAGGTGACCTTGCGCTTGGCTCTTCGCCTCTTCTGGAAGTCGATGGTTCTACAGTAGTGCTTCTGGCAAATCTGACACCAAATGAACTGCTGCACGTCCACCGCTTGTAAGCAAAAGTTTCTCCTCGTGTTGCGAGACACCGCGCACGCATTGGCGAGGGAGAAGGCGCAATCAATCTTCTCGTTGTTCTGTGAGTTGACGGGACACATCAAAGTTATTTACTAGTAGTACGTACTCTCTCCAAGAAAGGGCTGACCATGTCATTGCTACCATCCCGTGCTCCATCGTTTTGTACGTGCACTATTCACGTGCCATCGAGGAGAAAAAATATTGCGTAGGTGCCATCGAAGTGCACGACTCACTTACGAAAAAGGGTTTCCCCCTGCTTCCCCCCTCCCCCCTGCACGACTCACTTACGCACTGCTGATCTGATTATCTCCATTTTCTTGCATGACATGTGCACCTTGATGCTAGATATCTCGCGTGTTGGGAAAAGGATGAACAAAGCTCACGTAAAAGAAAAGAGTTGAAGAGCATAGATTCCCGACGACCGAGGAGGAGTAAGGAACCTCGCGGTGGAGCGTCCGCAAGGAACCTTGCACGTTTTCCCCTGTTTTTTTGCCGCCTGCCCACCTATAAACAAATAAAAGAACATGAACTTTTCGCTAACCACTAGAAACGGTACATCAAGATGCTAAGTTGAAGATGTTTTATACTCCCTCCGTTCCCAAATATAAGTCTTTTTAGATATTTCAATAAGGGACTACATACGAAACAAAATGAGTGAATCTACACTCTAAAATATGTCTACATACATCTGTATGTTGTAGTCTATTTGAAATGGCTAGAAAGACTTATATTTAGGAACGGAGGGAGTAGTTTATATTGAATTATTGATAACCACGCAAGAAGCCACGCATGTACAGGACGCATGCAGCCACGCATGTACACAAGCCAACGCACTAACTCCATCCGATCCAACTCATGCACAGACACGCACAACATGGAGCACACAACGCAGGTACACAAGACGTGCATGCACACATGCTCGGCCGCAGAATGCACGTGAATAACACATGCATGCGCACACACTCGGCTGCATGGAGGCGTGCGCCATCCGCGGCGACGTCCGGTTCATCGTGCTACGTGAAGCTCGCACGCAACAGAGCATACGCATCTCTTGCAGCACCTCTTTGCCGTCGTTGCTCAACTACTAGTCGGAGATGAAGACGACTGCAGCCTCGGCCTTAGAGCTAGCACCGATGGAAAAACACGCACGCTGCATGCACACGAGCACATACGGAGTGCCCATGACGTGGTGGTGGTGCGTCCCTGGTCGCCTCTACTCCTTCTGCGCATGTTGTCTATCAAGGCGGCTGCATGCTAATGATGATGTGGGTGAGATCTTCTAGGACTCAGATGATGACGAGTAAAATTATGAGACACAAGGTGACGTACACCGTCAAGGTCCACGGTCAAGGGGGTGCTAGTAAGTGCTTAGATTGCTTAGAGCAAGTACAATAGAGCTGAGTCAGTGGGCTATAAGGAATAAACTAGTATATTTCTGCTTAGTTGGAGGAAAGAGAAGAGGAGAGAGAAGGTAAGCGGGCTCTTCGTGAAGAGCCAGCTCTAGCACGTGCTCCTAGGCACTTTGTGAGAATGAAAGGTGGGCCACAGAATAAAAAAGTAGTAGTACACTCTTTTGATCTACACTATTGTACATGTTGACTATAAGATGGGCTGTAGATGACATGGCACTGGCTTATACTACTAATGCTCTTTAGATGAGGTGCTAAGTGCATTAAATGGCTTAGTAACTCAAGTCTTTAATGCATGGTGCTTAGTTTATTGGTGCCACATCATATTTTATGCCTACGTGGCAGGCTTAGCAGCTGGCTACTTCTGGGCCCTCCTGACCAAGGGCGTCGTCGCCAACTAGGCACTCACCTCCGGGCTCCGGCAACACCACGCCCACGCTTGTTGTGCAGAACACCAACAATATCTACTTGTTCGTCGGTGCCAGACAGGTACGCACCAACACACCAACTGCAGGGTCGTACTACACTGATCAGTGCTTGTTACAACTTCCCTTTTTTATTTAAACTACACGGTCACTCTTAACCTGTCTCATTTCGGCTGGCTTCGCAAGTGGTAAACCGAATGCAACGGAATTACTATACATCAACTAGTAAAACGAGTGCGCATGAGATGTCCGGTGAGCTCAAATCTTTTTTTTCCGGGAATCTGGTGAGCTCAGATCTGTTACGTGATACTGAAATAGTAGATTTGGTTTCACTAGTCATGTAGTCAAAAGACAAAACATATTTTAGTCACATAATATATCAGGGGTAGAATGGTCTTTTCATGTTAGACTTAACACTGTTATGTGCCAAAATTGACGGAAGTGTCATGAAGGGAACAAAATAAAAATTATGTGTCAAAAAGGGCAAATGATATTTTTAGGGCCAAAAAAGGAAGCAAAATTTAAGAAAGGGCCAAATAAGGAATTCTCTCCATGATATTTCCCCGTCCGGTCCGATCCCAAGTTGGCTTCTCACCTTCTTGGCCCAACAAAAACCCCTCCCCCCTCCCACGCGCGCTTCCCGCCCGGCGCCAGCTGAGCCCGCCGCTCCACATTGATGGCAAGTCAGGGCGACGCGACCTATCACTGCTTCCGCCGTTGAAGCGGCACGCTGACCGAGGGCACCACCTGCTGCACGCCCGGCATTTTAGACTACACAGTGGATAGTAACTTAAGAGCAAGTACTACAATTAGATGACATAAGCACGCTATAAGGATTTAAATATAGTATTTGTGCTTAGTTGAAGGAGAGAGAAGAGGAGAGAGAAGAGAAGCGGATTGTAAACGTGTAGCCGGTTGTACTCCAACATATACTTTGTGAGACAAAAGGTGGGGCCATTATTAATGATATTGTATTTATACTAAAGGGACTAAAGGACGCCTTAGTTACTCTGTTTTTTTGAGACAAACCTTGGTGGGGCTATTATTGACTTTTTTTGAGCTATTATTGACTTGGACGTGGGGTTTGGGGGCCAAAGGCTTACTATTATACTGGCACGACCGACCTGACATGCTCTACCGTAGCCGCCGCTGTATCATATGGTTTCGCACCGTTCCAGATCTTAGCGCCGCCACGCAATTCTTCTCCAGCCCTCCTTCCGGCGTGCACCGCGAGAAGGGACAACAGTCCTCCGAACCCCGCCTTTCGTGATCCTGTACGGGAGAGGGGTGATCAGGTTTTTGGGGAGCACACTCCTGTGACTGCCGCCAGCGACGACTTCCTCAACGACAGCCTTCTTCCTCGACCTCGGTAACCTCTTCATCAGCGACATGAGTGACAACATCAACCACATCGGTTCTGCTCCCGCTGTATAGTATGTGATTCTGTCCTCCTGGTTTAGTCCACATCATTACTTTGATGTTTGCAATTGTCGTCATGATCTATTTACTGCTGATTCGGATTAAATCTCATACTAAATTGCTCATATATTCAACAATCCAATCCAAAAACCTGATTACAGGCAATTTACTCCGGGTGGTTTTGCTGCGCTTTTGAAGCCGCCTACTTTTAAGGGGGTGCAATATAAAAGGTGGCGCACAAGAGAAGTATATTGGTTTCAGATCATGTACTGCTATGACACCACTAAGGGTAAGCCTGAGGGCGATCTTAATCCTACACAGCAGGAAGCTTTTCAGAACATGGATACCCTTTTCAAAGCTGCCCTGCTGAGTGTTCTTGACGATTCCATTGTGGATTCATATATGTCGTTTGACAGCGGCAAAGACATGTGGGCTGCGCTCGAGGCCACGTTTGGGCCCTCGGGCGCTGGCAACGAGTTGTACGTCATGGAGCAATTCTGTGACTACAAGATGACTGATGAGCACTCTGTTGTTCAGCAGACTCATGAGATACAATCACTCTCTAAGGAACTTGAGTACTTTAAGTGTGTGTTGCTGGACAAATTTGTTGCTGGGACCATCATTGCCAAGCTTCCACCTTCGTGGAACGATTTTGCTACTTCTCTGAAAAACAAGCGAGATGAGTTTTCTGTTTTGGATCTCATTAGCACTCTTGATTTTGAGGAGAAGGCGAGAGCAAAAGACACACGTGCTCGGGTCGCTGAGGGAGCTTCTAGTGCCCACATGGTACACGAGAAGAACTTCCAGCCCAACCAGCCCCAAAACAACAAGAACAAATCTCAGGGGAAAGGCAAGTTTGATGCAAAGAACAAGCCGTCACATTCTACCAACTTCAATAAGAATTCTCATAACGGGAAGGGATACAAACCTCAATTTTGGTAGCACCGCACAAAATTTATATGGCTGCATCTACCTGTTGTTAGCTAACATCATGGTGCTCCAGGTATTCCTACATTCGTAACTAGGTACAATGACCACCGCAAGATGAAATTAGCTTATTCGTACGTTGACTTGCTGAATGCAATGCGGAACGATCCTGTCATGTGTGGAGGAGCAAACAAGCAGTGCAGCCGAAGGTGGAAATAAACCAAGGACTTATGAAATTATATGTAATCTTCCTCAGGCAGGTCAGTATCCCCTTCGTCCAGATGATCGTGTTTTGTCATGCCGAGCTATTGATATGTGCTACTGTTTTGCAACACCGTTTAAGTATAGCTACTGTTTTCCTATCTTTTCAGATTCAGGACAATGAATATGATATCAGGGGAACTGCACAATATGGACCCATGTTGAGTCATCTCTATTGCCTCATGTGTTTGCTGCAAACGTGTCAGCATCAATTGCAAGATGAGGCAGGTAGCTAGCTATGGAGTTGCCAACATGCTCAAAGTGCTCGCAACATTGAGAAGAAACAAGCATGCCCAGGAAATTAATGTGTGCGCAGGGAGGCCCTTTGCTCAAAGAAGCATCGACCGATTTTCTTTATTTCCACACCTTCTCACAACTTTGTATATTGGTTATAGTATGGTGAATCATTGAGATGCATAGACATGCTGAACTTTTGTTCTTCTGAATGTTAGTTTAGTGTGAGTGTCTGCATCCAGTACCACATCTTCTAATTTGGTGGATGCACACAGAGAAAATAAATCTCCTTAATTTACTCCATAACCACCCTATTAAATAGGCCTAGTAACAAACCAGGCGCATGCAGTGGCCGGCGGGCACATGCATCCTGCATCCATGGCCAGTCAGCCAAGCCCATGCGCCAGCTCCAATGCAGCAACGCAAAAGAAGAGAGCGGTTCTTGGGAAAAAGTGAGTAGTTAGTGCAGCGGGCCTTATAAACATGAACAACTCGCTCTCCCGCTTCCGTCTCCCCACCCAATTCCCCCCGCTCCCCAATCTTCCTCACTCGTCCAGAAAACCCTGCTCACCTTCTTCCTCACTCGTACAAAAAACGCCTGCTCCTCTTCTTCCACTTCTACAGAGATCCCCAGCCCTCCTTCTTCCCCACTCGCACTGCCACTAGGCTCGTCTCTGGCTACTCTGCTCAAACCCGTGAGCTCGGCATGACGCCCACAAGGAAAATGGAGTCGGCTGGCCCAGCGCCAAGAAGATGAGGCTCCCGCCAGCAGCGACGCCGGTTGTAGATCC
>NC_057798.1:528801622-528806802 GCF_018294505.1 Triticum aestivum
AATCTCCGGTGGACCGCATCAGCGATCTCCCGGGCATCATCCTTGAGGAGATCATTTCGCTTCTCCCCACCAAGGATTGCTGCCGCACACAAGTCCTCTCAACTCGATGGCGCCCTCTATGGCGCACCGCGCCCCTCAATCTCGACTGTCGTCAGATATCTATCCTTCCTGAATTTGATCTCATCAGAGCCATCGTCTCTTCTCACCAGCAGGGCCCCGTTCAATGCCTTTGCATCCCGACAAGCTACCTGCTGTCCATACCCGACCAGGTGGACGCTTGGCTGACATCCCCTGAATTTGGAAAACTCCAGCAGTTTGAGTTCTACCATTACCACAAAAGTTTCATACCACGAACATACCAAGAATTCGTGCCCACACCACCGTTGTCCATCTCGTGGTTTTCCTCCTCTCTCTAGACCGCCACCTTCGCCCGGTGCCATCTACTAGACGATCTAGTACAAATGCTTCGAATCCCACTGCTAAAAAAACTTTTGCTTGTGGTGGTTTATCTGTCAGAGGCCTCACTGCATAGCATCATCCACTCCAGTTGCCCTGCCCTGGAGCGCTTGCTGATTGTTTTGGGAATAGAAATCGGTATCAGTTGTCTCCAAATAAAGTCGCCTCACCTTAAAAGCATTGGAATTTGTTTTAAAGGACAACAGCTCATCATCGAAGATGCCCCTTCACTTGAAAGGTTGCTCCTTCATAATTGTTATACACCTTCAGAAATAACTGTCGTCTCTGCGCCCAAACTGGAGACCTTGGGTGTAATTCATGACCCGTTTAATAATCACAAGGAGTTTGTGTTTGGCTCCTCACTTTTTTCAGGTACCGTATATTATCATCTACACATTTGTAATCATATGCTGCATTTTTCATTCATGCGCATAAGTTTTATATCATCTTGGAGTACACTTTGGGTACTAGTATTATGTTATATGCTCAATGAAGAGTTCGTCCATTGATAGACTATCAATGCTGCTGGATTCTGTCAAGATCATATATATCAGAATGTATAGTTTTGATCTGGACATAATTATTGGCTTGCTGCGATGCTTTCGATCTCTGGAGAATTCATACATAGAGGTGATGATTTCATGCACATTGAAAGCCCGTACATATTGTACTAGAATTAACTGTTCAGCTGTCGTTCTTTCAACATACTCTTTTTTCAGACCTTAACTGTTTTCAATCTTCATGTCTACTTAGGCAGAACCACATGGAGAAAACAATATAATCAATCATTAGCGTAATAAGCACAAGGATTTTCTCAGTTCTCATGACATTCGTTTGAGGACAATAAGGATGGGACGATATGCATCCAACCAGGCAAACAAAAGCTTTGTCACATTCTTCCTGTTGAATGCGAGGTTACTATTGTCCATGAGGCTTAATTTTTACAGCAAGAGATTTCTCACGGACGAACAAGTTGAACAGCAAAAAAAGAAGTTTTAGGTGGACAAATGGGCTTCTAAACATGCTCGGCTTCTATTTACAATAAGTTGTAGACATCCTGAAATAAATTTTTTTGCACAGGATGTTGATTTTATGGATCAGACCAATCCATTTGTTTGTGACTGCAAAAAAGAGTGGTTGGTTAGATGTTACTGTCATGTTCAATCTGGGTTTTGTCTAAAAATTTGATGAACAATTAATCCTTGGGCTTTTTGTACCATTTGTATGCTTGACTTGCATGTTGTTGCCCTCGTACTCCCCTCCACCTGCCACTACACTGCCGCATCTTCCATGGCTGCTGTTCGTTCCCGTCCGAGGCCTTGCCATTGTTGTCCTCCTTGGTTAGCTCGCTATGCCCGCCACCGTCTGGCGTTGTCAACATGGTTAACAACCAAGAGGAATCAGGAGATGACTGTACGTGGAGGAGGCTGACAGTAGGGACCCACCAGGGTCATTGCATTTCGCAAGCAGGTGCCTCGTTATTACAAGCCAAAAAAATACTTCCTCCTAATTGTTTGATAACTAGGTTCCACGCCATTGTCAATGTAGTCAATAAACAAGAAAATTACACAACGAGCGGATAACACCGGGGACCCAGTAGCTCGCCCGGTTGTTTTTCAGTTTCAGAGACGGAGTTCAACTACGCGCTGTGCGGGGGCTGTGGCCCGTCTAGCCCACGCTTACGCTTTTATTAAGCACATGACGAGCCCAGTTGATACATTTTTTCTTTCTGAAATTGGCTAGCCCAATTCTTTTTTTGGAGAATACCAAAATCGAGGCCTACTTGCTTTTCTCAGCCCTGCTGGGTTGCAAATCTTTCAAGACGAGGAGGGATGTAAGTAGTAAGAAATGGGCTTCCCCTGAAAATGGGCTATAAGTTGTAAGAAATTGGCTGTAAATTTTTAAACCAAAGCCAACCGGCAATTGCACTAAAATATCATTTTTTCAGGATTTTTGTACTCTCTACTCTTATAAAAACCAAAGCCAACTGGCAATTACATTAAAATATCATCTTTTCTACCACAAGATAAACTACTCATACAAATGCATCTTCATGTTCCGTGCAATGAACGGGCATCTTGCTAGTTAAGATTCTAAATTTCATTCATTTTTTTGCGGAGAATTGTTTTTTGAATTTTATTTTGATATAATTTTTTGAAAATTATTTTTAACGTGACTCGAAATTTCGTGATTAAAAGAGTTCAGACCCCACCGAAATATGCAAAATTTCGTTGAATTTTTTAGCAGTGCCCAGAATATATGGTCTGTAATGCTAATAAAAAGAATATGGGCTTCAAATATCCTTAAGAATTAGCAAATGGGTTGTAAATTAATGAAAATAATGGCTAATGGGCTGAATGTTGTTTTCCACAGATTTAAAGGCTGACTTCTGGGCCTACTAGGTTGACGATGACGCTGTCCTAAATTTTTTTTGACGCGTACACAAGGCTTTGTCAACTTAGTCAACACACAGCAATGACTGTTGGATGTCCATCCAACGGCCGCCGTGCTTCTTCAATCTCTGATCTTCCTGCTCCAGCCGCCCAAACCAGCACCGGCGGGACTGCCTGCTCCCTCCTCCTGTGGCTGGATGTGCTGCCGCCAGGCCATCCCTCTAACCACCCACACATCATGTTATTTTCCGGCAACGTTAGCCTCACCCCGCAGCCGACCTGTCAGCGCTCGTTCTACCCTTAGCGTGGGCATCCGCTACGGTGGCTTCGCCGGCTCCGGGTGGTTCTCTTCCTGGGCCTCGCCCTCGTCCATCGCGTTTGTGCTCTCGGTGCGGCGAGGTCAACATGGTCAACAAACAACAGCCATCGGAAGAGGCTGACAGTAGGGGCCCACACAGGAAAATGCCTCCTTATTACGCGCAAAATAATGATTCCTCCACCTGATAGCTGGGACCCACCGGAAGGGTCTCTGTTTTTTGTGAAAAAAACGTTCCCCCCGCTGTCAGCTCGGACCCACCGGAAATGCCTCCTTATTACGCACAAAAAAATGAATACTCCCCCTGCTAGCTGGGACTCACCTTGGTAGGAGGCTAACTTGTGGGCCTACTAAGTTTACGGGGACGGAGGGCTTTGTCAAATTAGTCAATATGAACGATTCTAGCTCCAGTGACCGTACGATGTCCATCCAACGACCGCAGTGCTTCTTCAACCTCTGGTCTTCATGCTCCAGCCGCCCAAAGCAGCACCGGTCGTGCCGCATGCTCCTGCCTCCCGTGGCCGGCTGTGATGCCGCGGAGACCTCACCGCCCCCTACTACTCCCACAGCTGGCCAGGCCATCCCTCTACTCACCCACACCCCCTGTTATTCTGCGGCGACGGCAGCCTCACCCTTGTACTCTTTTTCGCGTGAGCATCCACTGCTGCGTCTTCCCCGGCTCCGCATCGTCCCATTCCTAGGCCTCGCCGTCGTCCACCGCTGTGGTGCTCTCGGCGCGGCGTGATCATTGTGGTCAACGACCGACTTCCATCGGAAGAGTACTGTGCGTGGACGGGCTGACAGCTGGGTCCACAGCGTCCGCAAGGAAGTGCCTCCTTATTACGTGCAAAATAATTATTCCTCCACCTGACAGTAGGGACCCACCGGACGGGCCACCGTATTTTGTGAAAAAAACATTTCCCCCCTGACTGCTAGGACCCACCAGCTACATCTTCGCACGCAAGGAAGTGCGTCCGGGCAAAAAAAACGATTCACCCCCTGACTGCTGGGACCCACCAGCTACACCTTCGCAGGCAAGGAAGTGCCTGACAGTCGGGACCCACCTGGTCGAAGCGTACGTAGCATTGTCATTCTGGTCGCGAACATGTACGTACATATATACTATCGATGTAGAGGTGCGCATGTGTCATAGTAGAGGCGCGTACGTGTCGTAGTAGAGGTGTGCACGTAGCATGTACACATACGTACAGCGGCCAAGGTGCAAGAAAGAAAATACGACCACGTACGTACATACGGGCAGGGTCTCGAACGCCTCGCGCATACGTACATGGCTGGGTCGGAACAGAGAAACAGGGTTGTCGTTGTGTTCATGGGGAGCCAACCGGCTGGGTCGAAATGAAATGCGTGGTCGTGTTCATTGGGAGGGTTTGGACGGAACAGGCGATGGAAATGAGGCCTAGTGTACCGCAGAACGGAGGAAATGGACCTCCTACATTCGGAACGGGGTCCTATTGATCGGGAGGGGTGTGGTGTACCGTAAAGCGGAGGAAACGGACCTCCTACGGTCGAAATGGGGGTCCTGTTGATCGAGAGGGGTGTGGCATACCGCAAAACAGATGAAACAGACCTCCTACGGTCGAAACGGGGGTCCTGATCATCGGGAGGGGTGTGGCGTACCGCAAAACGGATGAAATGGACCTCCTACGGTCGAAACGGGGGTCCTGTTCATTGGGAGGTGTGTGGTGTACCGCAAAACGGGACTCCACGGGATACTGTTCATCTCCACCGTCGACCTCCTCCAGCCTCCACGGGTTACCGTCGACCTCCTCCAGCCTCCACGGGGCTCCTGTTCATCCAGCCTCCACCACGCGCTACTCCACCGGCTACTGTTCAACCACCCCTCCACGGGCACCCCTCCACCGTCTACTGTTCATCCAGCCCTCCACACCACGGGGTCCTGTTCAACCACCCCTCCACCGTCTACTATTCATCCAGCCCTCCACACCACAGGGTCCTGTTCATCCAAAGGCAACGCCACCGCTCATTGTTCATCC
>NC_057798.1:528807025-528814131 GCF_018294505.1 Triticum aestivum
CATCCAATCGATCGGCTTCAGTTAGCAGCAGTAGCGAAGGAATCGCTCGATCGGGTTCAGTTAACAGCTATCGATCGATCGCTCGGGTTCAGTAACACGTAGCCTGCAGTGCAATCGCTCGGGTTCAGTTAGAGCCCAACGCCTCGCTCGGGTTCAGTTAGAGCCAATGCCTCGCACACACGCGCGTACGTGTACGAGAGAAACGCGCATCGCTCGGCCCCGACCTCCCACCGTAACCGGGAACTTCACAAAATTTTCCTCCCCCTCACTTCTACCACGGTTTTTTCCGTCATGGACGGCCCAAAGAATGTCATGCAGCTGCGTCTCCGGCCCGCCCAGGACGAAAAGCCCATTTTCTGTCATGATTTTCTGTCATAGAAGTAGGAGCCCACCACATCTATGATGATACCGAGTTTTGTCACAATTATCGTCATAGAAGTGTCATATGTATGACAGAAAAAAAATCGTTCGGCCCAAAATGTCGTGGATGTGTCTTTTTTTGTAGTGCCGCCGGGGCCATCATCATCACTGCGATCTTCACCAACACCTCCGCCATCTTCACCAACATCTCCATCACCTTCCCCCCTCTATGTACAGCGGTCCACTCTCCTGCAACCCGCTGTACCCTCTACTTGAACATGGTGCTTTATGCTTCATATTATTATCCAATGATGTGTTGCCATCCTATGATGTCTGAGTAGATTTTTGTTGTCCTATTGGTGGTTGATGAATTGCTATGATTGATTTAATTTGCTTGTGGTTATGTTGCTGTCCTTTGGTGCCCATCATATGAGCACGCGCGTGGATCACACCATAGGGTTAGTTGTATGTTGATAGGACTATGTATTGGAGGGCTAGAGTGACAGAAGCTTCAACCTAGCATAGAAATTGATGCATACTGGATTGAAGGGGGACCAATATATCTTAATGCTATGGTTGGGTTTTACCTTAATGAACGTTAGTAGTTGCGGATGCTTGCTAATAGTTCCAATCATAAGTGCATAGAATTCCAAGTCAGGGATGACATGCTAGCAGTGGCCTCTCCCACATAAAACTTCCTATCGGTCTAGTAAAGTAGTCAATTGCTTAGGGACAATTCCACAACTCCTACCACCACTTTTCCACACTCGCTATATTTACTTTATTGCATCTTTATCTAAACAGCCCCTACTTTTTATTTACGCATTCTTTACTTTCTTGCAAAACTATCCAACAACACCTACCAAGTACTTCTAGTTTCATACTTGTTCTAGGTAAGGCGAACGTCAAGCGTGCGTAGAGTCATACAAGTGGCAGATAGGACTTGAGAGAGTTATTATTCTAGCTTTAGCTCCTCGTTGGGTTCGACACTCTTACTTATCGAAAGAGGCTACAACTATCTCGTATACTTGCGGGTCATCACACCCCTAAGGAGGCCTTGTGTCATCCGCCCCGCGAGGCTTGGCCCCTCGCGAGGGTCTTGAGGGTTGGTTGATGAAGACGGGCCGTACTGGGCCACTGGTGGAGCCACGCCGCGGGCCGCAGGCAGACAAGTCTGGGGACCCTCGTTTCCATAACGCCGACATTTTCCTACTATTATTTATGTTGTTTTATTGTATAATAATGTTTTTTGGAGTATTCTAATGTCTTTCCTCTCATAATATGCAAGGTATGCACCAAGGGGGAGAATTCTGGCAGCTGGAAATCTGGACCTGAAAGAGCTACACCAAGCTACCTATTCTGCACAACTCCAAATGAGCTGAAACTCCCCGAGGATTTTTTATGGAATATTTAATAAATATTGGAGCAAATAAGTGCCACAGGAGGGCCACCGGGTGGGCACAACCCACCTGGGCGCACCAGGAGGCCCAAGCACTCCCTGGTGGGTGTTGCCCTCCTCGGCCCACCTCCGGTGCCCATCTTCTGGTATATAAGTAATTTTGACCTAGAAAAATCAGGGGGGACAGTCGGGACGAAGCGTGTGACACCCTCGATTCAATCGTACACTAATCATGCATGCAAATGTGTACGATCAAGATCAAGGACTCACGAGTAGATATCACAACACAACTCTAGTCACAAATTAAAATAATACAAGCTTTATATTACAAGCCAGGGGCCTCGAGGGCTCGAATACATTAGCTCGAATACAAACGAGTCAGCGGAAGCAACAATATCTGAGTACAGACATGAGTTAAACAAGTTTGCCTTAAGAAGGCTAGCACAAAAGCATCTACGATCGAAAAGGCAAGGCCTCCTGCCTGGGAGCCTCCTAACTACTCCTGGTCGTCAGCGGTCTCCACGTAGTAGTAGGCACCAGCGGTGGCATCTGGCTCCTGGGCTCCGACATCTGGTTGCATCAACCGGAAAGAAAAAGAAAGAGGGAAAAGGGGAGCAAAGCAACCGTGAGTACTCATCCAAAGTACTCGCAAGCAAGGATCTACACTACATATGCAACATTATCAAAGAGGGATTGTATATGTGGACTGGGCTGCAGAAAAGTCAGAATAGAGAGAAGGCCTAGTCCTATCAAAGACTAGCATCTTCTGGAAACCACCATCTTGCAGCAATAGGAGAAAGTAGAGTAGCATAAAGTAAAGTAGTGGTAGTGTTATCAACCTCAGCCAGAGATCCTTTATCGACTCCCTGCGAGAAAGCAATCCCAGAGCCATACTATGCAGTTGTCATCACAATCCAATTCTCATCACCATCCAATTCTCATCACAAGTATCCAGTTCTAGTTGTATCGATCGGGATACAACTCCAAGTGTCCGTTACCATAGGACAGGCTATCGATAGATGTTTTCTTCCCTGCAGGGGTGCACCAACTTACCCACCACGCTCGATTAATGTCAGGACCCCGACTCAATGCCACATAGATCTAGCATGTAACACTTCATATCACTTTGCGGCCTCACGCACGGTATTCCCATGGGCGTCGCCTTACCTTTACCCGGGACCGTTTGCGCCTTTTGGCACACGTATATGACAGTGTCGCTAGCATCCATATGATAAGGAGCCCGGGTTGACATGGCTAGTCGTAAACCCAAAGTGGCACAAACTTACAGGGACAGGCATCCATGACCCAGCATCGAACGTGTCGGTCATCAGCGAGTGAATCCAGGCTGTAGCACTGGGCTAGCAGGACTCCGGTGAACCGGGCTGTAGCAGGCTAACAGGACTCCGGTATTCATCGCGTGACATTTCCCCGAAGGGACAGACACAGGAACGAAGAAGGACACATGCCGGCCAGCCTAAGTGTTCCGGAGCAGTAGCAAGCTACCATGGCTCAGTGGAAACACTAGGAGACATTTCCCGGTAAGAGAGGCTACAAAAGATAAACAACTAGATGGTCAGATCCCACACATACCAAGCATTTCAATAACATACACACAATATGCTTGATATGTGCAATACAACATGGCATCACAAAATGACTCTATGACTCAAGTAGTTCATTCAATAGGCTCCGAGGAGCGAGATATTACAAACAGGGGTCTCACGACCCAACACTCAGAGCATACAAATCAAAGCACAAGCGGAAGCTATCATGTCTGAGTACAGACATCTATAAATGAAAAAGGCTGAGAAGCCTGACTATCTATCAGATCCTGCCGGGGCACAAGATCGTAGCTGAGGTATCAAGCTAAACGTCGAAGACCACGCGGAAATACTAGTGAGACTGAAGTCTCTCTGCAAAAACATAAAATAGGCAAACGTGAGTACAAATGTACCCAGCAAGACTTACATCAGAACTATCTACATATGCATCATTATCAACAAAGGGGTGGTGGGGTTTAACTGCAGCAAGCCAGCTTTGACTCGGTGGCTATCCTAAACTACGACTGCAATGTAACTCTTTGAGGTGGCGCACACGAGTCCACATATTCACCATATCAATACACCACTATGGATCCGCTCCCGTCTCCCTACGAGAACGCCATCCATAGCACTCACGCTTATCTTGCGCATTTTAAAGTATCCACTTTCACTTGTCTATGAACTGATATAAGCAACCCAGAAGTCCTTTTCCGCGGACATGACTATTCGAATAGATGATGTTAACCCTGCAGGGGTGTACTTCTTCATACATGTTTCCACCACTTAGCGTCTGCACACGACATGTGCTCGGCAGACTTCAAGCGAAAGCCGACGTGGGTGTAGACCACGACCTACCTAAACACTCAAGTCTCTAGTCCAGGTTTATCGCCTATTCGGGTTCCATCCATGAGGAGATCCGGCCGGAGTTTCGCTCACAGCCCCAAACAATGTGAACAGGGTTCCGTGACACCAAACGGGCGCCCGGTTTACCCGGCCACGTGCCTACCGCATCACAGCCCACCCCTACGGTCAGCGCTGTCCACGGCCTCCAGCATACTACAAACACCAGAAACTACTTGCAACTCCTGGACAGAGGACGAGGGTGAATGAGAAGTCGAGCGGGGTCATATTTCAGGGCCCAATGTATGGTAGTAACTGAATCATGGATCACAAACACAGAACTCAGTTCCTGAGGACGGCTACAATGAGACAACCCACCATGTACTCCTACATGGCCTCTCACCGCTACCTTTACCAAATCGTGTTCACACACTTAGCTCACACACAGTAGGACATGTTCACACGCCTCTGATTCATCCCCGATGAATCAGACCTGACTCAACTCTAAGCAGTAGCAGGCATGACAAACAAGCATGAATGAGTAGGCACAACAGGGCTCAAACAACTCCTACTCATGCTAGTGGGTTTCATCTATTTACTGTGGCAATGACAGGTCATGCAAAGGATAAAGGGGTTCAGCTACCGCAGCAAGTAACAGATAAATCGGTGTTGTCCTAATACATTAAAAGAGAGCAGGGGCGGGAGAGTAGGATTGTATCGGAATGAACAAGGGGGTTTTGCTTGCCTGGCACTTCTGAAGATAACATTGAGTCTTCATCAGTGTCAACGATCACAAAATCGGTATCACGTCTATCGAGAGGGGACAAATACCGGCAACACAGAAGGGAACACAATCAATGCAATGCACAATATGATGCATGATCATGACATGGCAAAATGAATGTGTCTTGGGCTAATGCAACTAGCAACAGATTAAATGAAGTTGGTTTGAATCCAAGATTCAAATTCAAACTCCATATGTGGTTATTTAAATGTCATTCACTTCATTTGCCCTAAACAGTAGTGATAAGTTGTTCTAACATGCATGAAAATGGTACAGATGGATTCCTTGAATTTTTCTGATAATTTTTCATATATAAATTATTTAATTTGGAGTTACGATTAATTTTCTATGATTTATTGAAGTTTAGAATATATTCTGGAATTATAAATCATTTCCTAATTTATTTTAATTCCAGAAATACTTTACTGCGTCAGCATGACGTATTAGTGACGTCAGCAGGTCAACAGGGCGCCTCCAGGTCAAACCTGACCAGTGGGGTCCACTGGTCAGTGACCCAGGGCTGTTTAGTGTCAATGGCAGGTGGGGCCGGGTCAAAGGCCACGTCAGCAGGGTCAAAACTGACGGGTGGGGCCACTGGATTAGTTTAAAACTAAACAGAAACTAATCTATACTTAATTAGCAGGTGGGGCCCTGCTGTCAGTGTCACGATTAATTAACAGAATTGATTAACTTTAAATTAATCCTAAACTAGAATTAGCCAGGGTCGGGCCCACATGTCATTGACCCAGGGGAGGTCAAACCCCCTGGTCGACTGGGCTAATGCGCCGGCGTTTAGCCGCCGGCGACAGCAAACGCGGCGGAGGGGCTCGGGATCGCCGCTCCGGCGACCATTCGGGCGGCGGAGACCACCCACGCGAAGCCCAGACTCGCGCGCGTCTGGTAGTGCAAGTGGGAGGAGCTGGGGTGGCCGGAGCTGCCGGCGGCGAGCTCTTTGGCGGCTGCCGGAGCTACGGGGGTTCGCGGGACCGGCGCTATGGTGCATGGGAGGAGGGGTTGGTGGGCGCTACGGGCTCCTGGGAGCGCTTTGAGTACGACTGCGTGCTCGGTTTGGACGGAGGCGAACCAAAACGACGACGGCGACAAGTCCGGCGCCGGTGAGGTCTCGGTCTCGACGGAACTATGGCCTAGGGCTCGCAAAAACGAGGGGAGAGAGAGGGGTTCTGCACAGAGGCTCACCGCGGAGCTGTAGGGAGGGTCAGTGGGCTCGGGGGCGCGCCGGAGTGGCCGAATTCGACGGAGAACGGCGCCGGGGCCGAAGCTTGGGGATGATGTCGATGGCGGCTGCTCGGGGCCCTTCTGGTCGCGTGAGACGTCGAGGAGGTCGAGGGAGGCACTGCGGAGCTCTGGGAAGCATCGAGGAGGTGAGAGGGGGATGGTGGCAGCGGCGAACGGCGTTGGTGGCGACGGGCTCCGCTCGGCGCGTGCAGGGAGGGAGGCAGAGGAGGAAACGGGGTTCAGGGGAAGAGAAGGGAGGTGCAGGGGGCGAGGGGAAGTGCGTGGCGTCACCAGAGGGCTCGGGGAGGAAGCAGGAGGTGGCCAGAGCGGGGTGGAGGTGGCGCGCACGGCGGCGTCGCGGTGTCCGCGTCCTTCTGGCGAGGAGGAAGACGACAGGGGAGTAGCGGTGGCGGGCTGGGCCGGCTGGGGAACTGGGCCGGCTGGTGGGCTGCACGGGTGGCACCAGGTAAGTCCTTCTCTGTCTTTTATTTCTATTTCAGTTCTGTTTTATTTTATTTAATTTTGTTTTGCCACTGTTTTGAATTTTAAACAAATTCAAACAATGCCAAAAACTCCTCTGAATAATTTTATTTGGCTAGATGGACTTTTCCAAAAGCTCATAAAATATTTCAGGGGTATTTGAAATTATATTCTAATTATATGAATATAATTCAAATTCAAATAGCTAATGATTTAAATTCAAAGTCCCAAAAATAAAATCCTTAAAAATGTTCAATATTTTGGTTGGGACCAGAACCCTTACCAAAAATTATCAAACATTTAAGAAGAGCCTTTTGGAGCAATGAATGAGATTTCTAGGGTTTTTGCCCCTCTTTTATTTAGGGTTTTGAGGCTTCCAATATTCCTCAATTCAAGTTTCAAAAATATAGACATGATGCACACATGAAGCTAGCCTAGAGCAATGCCAGAAGCTAGGGATGTGACA
>NC_057798.1:528814141-528870870 GCF_018294505.1 Triticum aestivum
GCTAGGTAGACAACAATTTCATACCTAAGAAGGTGGCAAACGATTGTCAACGTAGCGAGGAGTTGAGTTGCCATGATACCACGACGAAACATCCTGAAGGAGGGTGATTCGTAGATTATCCCCTTAAGTGGCAAGAAGAATTACTTTTGATTCAGAGATCATTGAAACTCTTCATACCAGCATAAGGCAACTCACAACGATCGTTTGGAGGGAGTCGGTAGAATGGCATACTCGGACTTGGATGATGTGGATTACCTTGTTGAAGACAACGTAATGGATGAATTTGCTTATCACCGGAGGTGGAAGAGACCCATGGTAGGATGGCACATTGGCGGTGCAAGCTGGGAACAAAATGCAAATGCTGGGAATGATTCTGGTAACTGGGGAAGAACCCAACAATAAGGAGTGAATTCACTGTTGGAGTGGTTATAGCATAACCGAAGGGACTAGGAGCAATCCCGGTTAATGCCGGCGATAACACCTAACGCTTGTGCGTGCTCTCAAGAACTTGAGCAATTCCATAATCATCAAGGTTTTACCAACATCCGTGTCAAGGGTCCGATAACACAACTTACTACCATGATGAATGGTGATGGAGGATGCAGATGCAAAGGAAGATAACACCTTCTCAGATTTCACCCTTGGCGGGGCCAAGGAAATAAAATCTGGATGATCGACCGAGAGACATTTAGCACTCCGCTTCTAATGTTCTCCTTGATGTGCTAGTGTAACCCATTCATAGATATGGTTTGATATCTAGAACATCAAGTAAAGGGTCGGACTTCGGGAACACAAGAATCCATAAGGAACAACTAGGGAGGTAAGCCCTACGAAATCCTTATAGGAAGGTGGCCAACTTCTTTAGTCAAGATACTACAATAATAGGTCTCTCGGCTGGGTGGTGCTGGCCTTGACATCCACTTTACCGGTTATCGAGGGACCAATATTATAGTTCTTGGGAAATGTTCCAAACCATCATATCTGCCTGAGATTCAGATCTGGTTGGTGTTAGGATATCCCAGGCTCATCGAGTCTTAGGAAGAAAAATGAAAGTTTGCAACACAAATCGACGAGATGACGTTGCGGGATTCTCGGGAGATGAACTGCGATAGCAAGCTCCAAAACATGAGCTGGTTCTGCTACAAACATGTGAACACGTTGTCCCAGACAAGCATGACCACGTGGTAGTCTTATAATAAAACACTACCGAGTTCAGGAGGGGGAACCATCAACGAGGATATCGAAGTTCTTTCATAAGTCCGGATTAGCTCTTATGAAGATACTCCTTCTCCTTGAACAAATCAATTAGTGGCTTGGGGTGCTAGGATGCACATATGGAATGAAGATGATCAGTCTATCAAACCACAGAATTCTTCGCACATGTGCATGACTGATTTGGAATGATTCCAAAGAAAGCAACATTGACTTTCTCGAATCCACGGTGGCAACTTGCATCAGATGCACATGAATTAAAGGAAGTCACTACCTTCATCCAAACATATGCTTCATGAGCTAGCATGAACAAATGCTTTCAAAAGTTTCCAACACTAGCTTAATGTTCAGCAAAATTATGGAGAAGACAAGGATGTTGTCAATGGGCACAACAACAATTCATCTGGGTTTCCTTTTAAAAGGAATTCCATAGTTAAGTGAACACGGTGATAGCATTGGTCAGACCCAAAAGATATAATGGTGTATGCTCGAGGGATCAACCACGAGTAAGACAACATTACGAATATCGTTGGTTCTGGTCTGATTGGATGATAGCCCATACTCAATCAAAGGTTTGGGTAAGATAATAGATCCAACAATTGTCCACGAGGACCAATTGATGAAGATATCATCTTTCTTCAACACACACACACACACACAAAAGATATCCCTTAACATGAACTAAGTCGGACAAGCTTTTATCTTCCAACTCTCCAAGTTGTTGTTTGGCTTATCCAACTAGCTCAGGGTATCCAACACGGATTCTTGGAGAAGGGGGTGGTTTACAGGAATAAACCAACTTGATCACGAACTCAACATAGCGGTCAGGTGACAACCTGGTAATACTTCTGAGAAGATATTCAGAAAATCACGAACCACCGGTATGTTACTAAGCTCGAGAACAATCTTGCTTTTTAGGGCAAGACGATATGATCAATAGAGCAAGAATTTGAAATAATCCTAACCCATCGATCGAGGAGGGCACTGAGAACAAGGACTAGGTAGCATGATCAACCTTAGAATGATGATTCGAAAACCAACATACTAAGAATGAAATTATTATCCTTTAACTACCAAGCAACAGAGTTGCTAGCAGTATTGATTTCACACATCACAATTCATTTGTCGGTATTCCGGTTGCATCAACACGAGGGCCGAGGAATGAACAGTGATGGCAAGAAGTATCACTGTACCAAGAGTTCATGGGATGGTGTGCAATTCCTATAATAATCTCGATATAAAATATGTAATACTCCAAGGTAGAGCAGAACCAAAAGCTGGATTGGCATTTGATCTGCGGAATACAACTACTTTGACCCAATCCTAGATATGGATGAGGTACTGGAGTTTGTTTCTCCTAGTCATTCTGCAATAGAATGGCTTGACGGATCACAAGAGTAATAGGCATCGATAAACGAATGCATGCATACTCTTGATATCAATTGATAGACGAGGGTCAGAATGCAACTAAAGAGAACAACTCAAAGGAACATATAACTTGCTGAGTTGTGGATGCATAGATTAGTATGTCAAACCAAGTTCAACATATTTCTTCCGGATAACCCATGCAGAAAGGTAGAACTGGCAGAGTCACGATTTATGAATGGAGAACTCCTCAAGAGTACTCTAATTGTGATTTTTTTGATCCAATAAACATCTGCCATAAGCGGTTCATAGTATTTGGAAGAAGGAAATACCACGGATCTCGAGGACTATCGTAAAGGTTATTAATAGCCTAAGGAACTAGCAAACACTATCAACATGAAGTAAGTGGAGTGAACCTCGGGTTCAAAGCCCAAGGAGTAGAATACCTACTACTAAGTGGCATCACGGGATGCTTTCGAGAATAAAAGCCAGAATCATCACACTGGGACACAAAACATGGCTAGACTACTAGATGATCCCCTGAGACACCTAGGGTCATAGTAATAACTCTAACATAAAGGTTGAGGCGGTAGAGTACCTCAACTCAACAATTTGTGTGATTAATCTGACCAAAGGCACATCGGAAACAGGAGGAAGGGATTTGCAAATGCATCAGACTGTTTGGAAACCTGGGATGACTCGGACAACATAACGGCTGTAAATGCTCAGAAAAGATTTGAGACATTCACAAAAATGGTGGCATAACCACTCAGAAGCACAATATCAAGGTTTCGAGATCAACAGTTAACATACAAAAGTAGTAGGAGCTGAACTGAGGCTTGAATGAACAATCTTATAAGTCTACGGATTAGTAACACGTGATCCTGATAGAAAGAAGAGATATCCTAGTTCTTAATCCCCGTAGAAGATAAGATGACTCAGATCAGAAGGGCATGAGGTATAAGGAGTAAAAAGAGCCTTACGTTCCATCCCACAATCAATTCCCTTATATAACTAAAGAATTTCTAAACTCAACTTCGACCAGTTTGGCTTGGTAATCCTACAGGCAGTCAAGCTCTGATACCAACGCTGTCAGGACCCCGACTCAATGCCACATAGATCTAGCATGTAACACTTCATATCACTTTGCGGCCTCACGCACGGTATTCCCACGGGCGTCGCCTTACCTTTACCCGGGACCATTTGCGCCTTTTGGCACACGTATATGACAGTGTCGCTAGCATCCATATGATAAGGAGCCCGGGCTGACATGGCTAGTCGTAAACCCAAAGTGGCACAAACTTACAGGGACAGGCATCCATGACCCAGCATCGAACGTGTCGGTCATCAGCGAGTGAATCCAGGCTGTAGCACTGGGCTAGCAGGACTCCGGTGAACCGGGCTGTAGCAGGCTAACAGGACTCCGGTATTCATCGCGTGACATTTCCCCGAAGGGACAGACACAGGAACGAAGAAGGACACATGCCGGCCAGCCTAAGTGTTCCGGAGCAGTAGCAAGCTACCATGGCTCAGTGGAAACACTAGGAGACATTTCCCGGTAAGAGAGGCTACTAAAGATAAACAACTAGATGGTCAGATCCCACACATACCAAGCATTTCAATAACATACACACAATATGCTTGATATGTGCAATACAACATGGCATCACAAAATGACTCTATGACTCAAGTAGTTCATTCAATAGGCTCCGAGGAGCGAGATATTACAAACAGGGGTCTCACGACCCAACACTCAGAGCATACAAATCAAAGCACAAGCGGAAGCTATCATGTCTGAGTACAAACATCTATAAATGAAAAAGGCTGAGAAGCCTGACTATCTATCAGATTCTGCCGGGGCACAAGATCGTAGCTGAGGTATCAAGCTAAACGTCGAAGACCACGCGGAAATACTAGTGAGACTGAAGTCTCTCTGCAAAAACATAAAATAGGCAAACGTGAGTACAAATGTACCCAGCAAGACTTACATCAGAACTATCTACATATGCATCATTATCAACAAAGGGGTGGTGGGGTTTAACTGCAGCAAGCCAGCTTTGACTCGGTGGCTATCCTAAACTACGACTGCAATGTAACTCTTTGAGGTGGCGCACACGAGTCCACATATTCACCATATCAATACACCACTATGGATCCGCTCCCGTCTCCCTACGAGAACGCCATCCATAGCACTCACGCTTATCTTGCGCATTTTAAAGTATCCACTTTCACTTGTCTATGAACTGATATAAGCAACCCAGAAGTCCTTTTCCGCGGACACGGCTATTCGAATAGATGATATTAACCCTGCAGGGGTGTACTTCTTCATACATGTTTCCACCACTTAGCGTCTGCACACGACATGTGCTCGGCAGACTTCAAGCGAAAGCCGACGTGGGTGTAGACCACGACCTACCTAAACACTCAAGTCTCTAGTCCAGGTTTATCGCCTATTCGGGTTCCATCCATGAGGAGATCCGGCCGGAGTTTCGCTCACAGCCCCAAACGATGTGAACAGGGTTCCCGAGATACCAAACGGGCATCCGGTACACCGTGCCACGTACCTACCGCATCATAGCCCACCCCTACGGTCAGCGCTGTCCACGGCCTCCAGTAAGCTACAAACACCAGAAACTACTTGCAACTCCTGGACAGAGGACAAGGGTGAATAAGAAGTCGAGCGGGGTCATATTTCAGGGCCCAATGTATGGTAGTAACTGAATCATGGATCACAAACACAGAACTCAGTTCCTGAGGACGGCTACAATGAGACAACCCACCATGTACTCCTACATGGCCTCTCACCGCTACCTTTACCAAATCGTGTTCACACACTTAGCTCACACACAGTAGGACATGTTCACACGCCTCTGATTCATCCCCGATGAATCAGACCTGACTCAACTCTAAGCAGTAGCAGGCATGACAAACAAGCATGAATGAGTAGGCACAACAGGGCTCAAACAACTCCTACTCATGCTAGTGGGTTTCATCTATTTACTGTGGCAATGACAGGTCATGCAAAGGATAAAGGGGTTCAGCTACCGCAGCAAGTAACAGATAAATCGGTGTTGTCCTAATACATTAAAAGAGAGCAGGGGCGGGAGAGTAGGATTGTATCGGAATGAACAAGGGGGTTTTGCTTGCCTGGCACTTCTGAAGATAACATTGAGTCTTCATCAGTGTCAACGATCACATCATCGGTATCACGTCTATCGAGAGGGGACAAATACCGGCAACACAGAAGGGAACACAATCAATGCAATGCACAATATGATGCATGATCATGACATGGCAAAATGAATGTGTCTTGGGCTAATGCAACTAGCAACAGATTAAATGAAGTTGGTTTGAATCCAAGATTCAAATTCAAACTCCATATGTGGTTATTTAAATGTCATTCACTTCATTTGCCCTAAACAGTAGCGATAAGTTGTTCTAACATGCATGAAAATGGTACAGATGGATTCTTTGAATTTTTCTGATAATTTTTCATATATAAATTATTTAATTTGGAGTTACGATTAATTTTCTATGATTTATTGAAGTTTAGAATATATTCTGGAATTATAAATCATTTCCTAATTTATTTTAATTCCAGAAATACTTTACTGCGTCAGCATGACGTATTAGTGACGTCAGCAGGTCAACAGGGCGCCTCCAGGTCAAACCTGACCAGTGGGGTCCACTGGTCAGTGACCCAGGGCTGTTTAGTGTCAATGGCAGGTGGGGCCGGGTCAAAGGCCACGTCAGCAGGGTCAAAACTGACGGGTGGGGCCACTGGATTAGTTTAAAACTAAACAGAAACTAATCTATACTTAATTAGCAGGTGGGGCCCTGCTGTCAGTGTCACGATTAATTAACAGAATTGATTAACTTTAAATTAATCCTAAACTAGAATTAGCCAGGGTCGGGCCCACATGTCATTGACCCAGGGGAGGTCAAACCCCCTGGTCGACTGGGCTAATGCGCCGGCGTTTAGCCGCCGGCGACAGCAAACGCGGCGGAGGGGCTCGGGATCGCCGCTCCGGCGACCATTCGGGCGGCGGAGACCACCCACGCGAAGCCCAGACTCGCGCGCGTCTGGTAGTGCAAGTGGGAGGAGCTGGGGTGGCCGGAGCTGCCGGCGGCGAGCTCTTTGGCGGCTGCCGGAGCTACGGGGGTTCGCGGGACCGGCGCTATGGTGCATGGGAGGAGGGGTTGGTGGGCGCTACGGGCTCCTGGGAGCGCTTTGAGTACGACTGCGTGCTCGGTTTGGACGGAGGCGAACCAAAACGACGACGGCGACAAGTCCAGCGCCGGTGAGGTCTCGGTCTCGACGGAACTATGGCCTAGGGCTCGCAAAAACGAGGGGAGAGAGAGGGGTTCTGCACAGAGGCTCACCGCGGAGCTGTAGGGAGGGTCAGTGGGCTCGGGGGCGCGCCGGAGTGGCCGAATTCGACGGAGAACGGCGCCGGGGCCGAAGCTTGGGGATGATGTCGATGGCGGCTGCTCGGGGCCCTTCTGGTCGCGTGAGACATCGAGGAGGTCGAGGGAGGCACTACGGAGCTCTGGGAAGCATCGGGGAGGTGAGAGGGGGATGGTGGCAGCGGCGAACGGCGTTGGTGGCGACGGGCTCCGCTCGGCGCGTGCAGGGAGGGAGGCAGAGGAGGAAACGGGGTTCAGGGGAAGAGAAGGGAGGTGCAGGGGGCGAGGGGAAGTGCGTGGCGTCACCAGAGGGCTCGGGGAGGAAGCAGGAGGTGGCCAGAGCGGGGTGGAGGTGGCGCGCACGGCGGCGTCGCGGTGTCCGCGTCCTTCTGGCGAGGAGGAAGACGACAGGGGAGTAGCGGTGGCGGGCTGGGCCGGCTGGGGAACTGGGCCGGCTGGTGGGCTGCACGGGTGGCACCAGGTAAGTCCTTCTCTGTCTTTTATTTCTATTTCAGTTCTGTTTTATTTTATTTAATTTTGTTTTGCCACTGTTTTGAATTTTAAACAAATTCAAACAATGCCAAAAACTCCTCTGAATAATTTTATTTGGCTAGATGGACTTTTCCAAAAGCTCATAAAATATTTCAGGGGTATTTGAAATTATATTCTAATTATATGAATATAATTCAAATTCAAATAGCTAATGATTTAAATTCAAAGTCCCAAAAATAAAATCCTTAAAAATGTTCAATATTTTGGTTGGGACCAGAACCCTTACCAAAAATTATCAAACATTTAAGAAGAGCCTTTTGGAGCAATGAATGAGATTTCTAGGGTTTTTGCCCCTCTTTTATTTAGGGTTTTGAGGCTTCCAATATTCCTCAATTCAAGTTTCAAAAATATAGACATGATGCACACATGAAGCTAGCCTAGAGCAATGCCAGAAGCTAGGGATGTGACAATTAACTCCTGCATGTTGCGTGGGCGGCCGGTGAGCAGACCTAGCTACCTCCTTAAAAAATGTAGGAGCTTACCAGTCCAACCCGGCGCGCGCCGCTCAGTCGCTGACGTCTAATAAGCTTCGGCTGATGCATACGACGCAGAACGCCCATACTATGCCCACGTGATGGTTAGTGCTATCAGGCCAGAGGCCCCTCGGATCAAATATCTAAATCGTAGTGGATTAGTAATGCGTGGTAACAAGCAGAGACTCACGAAAGATGTGACCCCGTTGCCCCGTCTCGAGGACTTGCGGCAAGGGCTAAGAATGCCCGGCCACGCCTCATATTCAACTCTCGGGCACCCTTCAGGTCAACCTGTCTCCACATCACTCGCGGGTACCCCTCAGGGTCGACCCGCCCTTCCAAGTAACAGTTGTAAAGTCCAAGTATCCGTGTGTCCAAACATCAAGGGGAAAACCCAAGGAATCACCCCCGGTGAATTCCACTTGATGAAATCATCAAGATGAATGTAAGAGGAATCACCCCCGGGGTTCACACTTGAGGTGTTGCACGACAGAGTCGTATCGGAAGTGGTTAAGGTGGAATCACCCTCGATAACCACGACCAAATAGCTACACTACAGGATTAACATCAGAAGTGCTGCAGAGGTCTCACCCTCGACACTCGATAGTAACCCAGCAGTGTCGAGCAACTAAGGGGAAAGTGATGTGCGGTGTCGGGGCCTGGTCTTCGATCCCATTGATCGGGTCTTCGATAAGCAGGGGCAATCAAGGACAAGTTGGGGGTCACTGATGGATCACTAACCAACCTATACTAAGCAGTTTAGGATAAGTAGGTAAGGTAACAATAAGCAGGTTACAAAAGCAGGCTATGCATCAGAATAGGAGCAAACAATAACAATAGCAAAATCTAATGCAAGCATGAGAGAATGGAATGGGCGATATCGGGATGATCAAAGGGAGGGCTTGCCTGGTTGCTCTGGCAAGGAGGGGTCGTCATCGACGTAGTTGATCACAGGGGCGGCATCGGTCTCGGGGTCTACCGGAGGGAAGAGGGGGAAGAAATAGTAAATATAAAGCAAACATAGCATAACAGGGCAACATGCAGAGCTAGACGTGTTCTAACACGGTGCTACACGATACCGGCGAGGGGGGAAGTCAACCGGGAATGTTTTCCCGGTTCCGGACCTGTGTTAGACAGATGACTAGAGGGGGAAAGCCCCATGTTTAGCATGCTAGGGGCATGTGACAGATGAATGGACCACATATTCAGATTCGTTGGATTTTTCTGAGCAACTTTCATGTAGAAAACATTTTCATCTGAGCTACGGTTTAATTTCTATGAATTTCTAAAGATTAAACCATTTTCTGAAATTATTAAATTAATAGAACAGGAATATGATGTCAGCATGATGCCATGCTGACATCAACAAGTCAACATCGGCTGTACATGTCAAACTGACATGTGGGTCCAGTGGGACCCACATGTCATCCTTTGTGACTTTAACAGTGTTAATTTAGACTAACATAGGGTTAATTAGAGGGTGGGCCCCCCTTGTCAGTGTCTCATTTAGTTAACTAATTAGTTTTCATTTACTAAACATTTTAGTTAATTAACTGGGCAGCGGGGCCCGCATGTCAGAGACACGGGGCTGCCACGTCAGCGCGTTGACTGGTCAAACCAGTCAATGGGGCCGGCGGGGCCCACTGGCAGCGTCACCGAGGTGGCCCCAGGCCTGTCCACGTCGGCGCCAGGTCAGCACGGAGGCCGGAGCAACGCCGACGACCACAGTAGACAGCGGCGACGTGCGGAATTCGCCCACAGGCCACCAAAACGAAAGCGGCCAGTTGTGTTCGAACGCGGAGACGAAGCCGCGTCGCGTGGTGTGGTCGGTTGGGCGCGGGGCGACCGGAACGACACCGATGACGAGCTATGGCGGCCGCACGTACGGGACCTCGACGGAAGCTATGCTAGGAAGCACGGGGAGGCACGTGCTCAGGCTCGTTGGGCTCCTGGGAGCTCCAGGAGTTCGATAGTGGCCTCAGGCGGCGGCGACATCGACCACAAAGATAGCCACGATCTTGTCGGCGGCGAGCAGTGCACGGAGGCGGTGACAACTAGCTACGGCGCGGGGAAGAGCACGGGGAGAGAGGGAGAGGGAGGCGGAGCTCACTAGGCGCCTGTAGGTGAGAAAACGTGGGCTCAGGGGAGGCTCGGCTGAGCGAATCGACGACGGCGAGCTCGGGCATCCCGAGGAGGAAGACGGGGTGGATCCGGCGTTGCGGAGCCTTCCGGATCCAACGGTGGGCACCGTTCGACGTGGAGGACGACGGCAGACGCCTACGACATGTTGGTGACGCGGGGCGAAGACAGTGGCCGCGGGATCGACGTGGCGACGGCGGCGGGCGCGCTCGGGTCAGAGAGAGGGGAGTGCTCGAGGGGGATCTGAAGGGGAGTGGGAGAGGCGGAGGTGAGTGGGGTTAGCTGGGGAGGAGGCCGAGGCGTCGAGGGGTGGGGGGCGCGGAGGTCTTATCCTCTCGCAGAGGCGTCGACGGCGAGGTGGTTCGGCGGCAACGGGCGCGCTCTGCCTCGCCCGATCGGAGGAACAGGAGGGAGGCGCGCTTCGGGGAGCTGGGCCGGCCAGGCTGGGTGAGGTGGGCCGGCCTGCTGGGATGGGTCGAAGCCCAAGGGGAGGCCAGGGGCTCTCCCACCCCTTCTTCTTTCCTTTTCTTATTTTTGTTTTTTTTCAACAGCTTTTGCCTTTTCCTTTTAGCCAATAATGACTTTGCAAAATTATGCCACTGGCCAAAACAATTTCAAAGAATTAAAGTGCACTGCCTCAAAAAGGTTGGGAGGCTTTTGGAATAGTTGCCAATTTTATAAATTAAAAAGGGCATTTTATTTATTGCTTAGGTCACTGTTTTAAGTAGTTTAGGCCACTTAAACCCTTTGCAAAAATGTTGGTTCACCACCAATATTAGTTGTGGAATATTGGGCACATGATGAACATTTTTGTTTTCATGTTTGAGAAATTTTGAATTTCCCTCATAATTTGAATTTGAATTCGACTTTGATTTTTCATCAAGTGATAAGTAGCTCAGTAAGCATGGTGACCTGGCACCATTAACAGGGGATTACTGTAGCATGACACTGAGGGTGTTACAAATCTCCTCCACTACAAGAAATCTCATCCCGATATTTAAGTGGGGAAGAAAAGAGTAACTTCGGGAGAACCGACCCTTATAGGTTTAATTGTCTGGTGAACAATGTAGGTAATGTGACAGAAGTATCTCTCGAGTTGAAATTTAAGAATAACGTCGAGAGCAAATTATGAAGGTACAATGAGAAGTTTCAAGCGGATGGACAGACGATCGATACCTGAACAGAGTGTGAGAAGGGGTTCAGAGCATCAGGAATAGATCATCCCTCGGGGGGTGGCTCGTGACATGATACGAAGCCAAATGCAAGAATATTATGGAATCAAAGATATACAGGAGAGTCAGGTTTCGATCGTGTGGAACTGTGGGTTATGGGCCCACCATGTGGGTTGAAAGCAGGAAGGCGCTAAAATTTTGCACGGCCATGATAGCAAGGCAGGTCAGAGGATAGCCTGCCAATTATGTTGGCAACACCGTTGGTACCAAGCGCGAGGGACGAAGAGAACCATTTTCCTGCTCGTAATACGAGGCGAACCAATAGGCAAAGTTCTCGGCCATCGGTGGTTACCGGAATGTCATCAACAATAGTAACAGGGTCTTACTAACAGAGTTGTACACCGAGGTGCTTACTTAAGCAGGGATTTATCTCTGCTCAGACAAGTTAGATGACAAGAAAGGTGAAACAAAACAATGGAAAGGAAAATGTGATTATTATGATAATCAGACCAATGGAAAGGAAAGATGTTTATACCCAAGTGTCAGAGTATAACATTCCCAAGGAAAGGCAGAGCATGATAGGGCTCCAAGTATTAAGCCGTTTAGACAAAGGGGCAAGGAATTTATGAGGTTTACCCATACAACGGTGTTTGGATAATTGATCAAGAACAGTTAGCATTGCGCTCCCAATGTTCTGTTGATGATCGGAGTACCACACACATGCTTCGGGATAGTGTTGACATGGTCATCGGGGAAAGGTCAGACTTCGGATACACAAAGGATCCATCGGAACAACTTATAAAATAATTCATACAATTTTAGCAAGGAAAAGATGAGGATGGGGCCCACGGGCCCAAAAATAATTCATTGAGGGGGCAAGAATGGTATTTCTCATCATGAATTCGGTTGATATCCTAGAAAAGTTTGGAATGATGATGATGATCACGACACATTTGTCGAGAGGTTTCATGAAGATGTAATCGATCAACGACGACATTAAGCAAAAGAAATGATGAAGCATAAGGTTATTTGAACCACGAGTATGACACAAACTCGAAAGCAAGCTTGCTGTTCATGGCAAAATGGTATGACGAGGAAGATCGACATAAGCTTAGCTCGTCGTCGAAAATTGTGCTTCGGAAAGGACCTGGTAGCACAGTTAAAATTTAGCATGATAATGATATAACCGATCAAGCTAGGAATGATGTGATGGAGTATCATTCCAATGAGAATTCACAAGTGGTAGTGCAATGACACAATATACTTGAGATAACAAGGGGCAATACTTGAGGTAGATCAAAAATAGAGGTTAGACAGATGAAATGATCTGCAGAAGACAAGTATTTTAACTTGTCCGGGAAATGGAGTTAAGGAGAAACTATGGTCGGAACCACGGTTATGAATGATTAAACCACCGATACAAGATGAACTTATAACAAGGGGTAATCATTTTTGCAAGCAGCATCCACGATAAGTTCTACATCGGGTCCATGGGCATGAACACAAGGGTTCAAGGTCGACTCCCACTTCTTCAATGCATAACCTTTCATTCACTCCTCGTTTTCAAAGAAATTGTAGTGCTGAAAATTTATCTGGTGAAGTACCAGGAGAGTAAGACTCATGAAAACTCTCAAGTTCACACGGATTATGGAAGGCATAAGTTCAACCATCGAGGCATTTTTACGAATCTATACAACCATCAACCAAGCAAAAGATACGAGTTCGAAAGAGAGTATCGAAGTCAAAGCAGATGATACAATATACCAAAAGTATTATGTATCAGGGGAAGAACTCAAGGTTTGAGAATAGGCAGGAACAATCAGATAATAATCCACCAATGGATATAGCGGACCACAAAGAATCTAATGTGAGTATCAATGCTCAACCAGAAGAAGAAATAGTGCAAAGGCATCGGATTATAGAAATATCTGGATAATTTCAAAGCTTAATTACAAAGGAATTATGATTTTTCATATCAGAAGATCAGAAGCAGAGGCTCTGATCAAAAGATAATTGAGTTGAATCGATATAGATCGACAATCAATCAAGGTTTCATTTGCCAAGAACAAGCCCATGTTCGGAGTGACGTCTGAGCCGGAAGGATGAATGCTAGGATCTTATTGAGGATTTCGAGCATTTGCAACAAGTTGGATGAAAGGACTCGAAATGATAGAGACATAGGATGTCAACGGAGATTACTAGAAATATGGAATTAACCATAATGCTGGCATGTAAGACTTTCCAAAGCAATAGGTTGCAAAGGATTCTCGGAAAGTCGAATAGCATTTCAAGATATTTTTGCGAAACACATGAATAACTAGGAATGAACAAATCCTTGATAAGGGCGAGGAATTATCTGTAGGGGTATTCATGCGGCAAGGAACTGTAAGGCAGTAGGCACAAAGTATTCTCGGAACAATAGAGAGAATTTCAGGGTATCTTGTAATAACAAGATCAATCGGATTGAATGTAAGAATGGTAAGTGTAAGTATTAAAACATAAGGATTTACTAGTGGTCGGGAATAGCAAAAGCGGTGGGCACAAGGTCTCGAGAGAATATCGGAGAGTATCTTCAGAATCTTCTGGTGTAGCAAGCGACCATCCGGAATGAGGGGCTCTCCGGGAGGAAGTAGTTACGAGAACCTAAAGTTAGAGTTAGCAAAACATTTTAACCCGAATAGAAGAGAAATCAGAATCCCAGAGTAAAGGTTAAGGAGTAAAGATCCTAGTACCACCAAATGGCAACTTGGGCCCGTAAGACACACAACCAATGTTAGTAAAAGTTTTTCAGTGACTAGACTCAACTTCGGCCAAGGAGTTGGAAAGGGGGCTACCTACAGGCAGTCGGCTCTGATACCAACTTGTGACGCCCTCGATTCAATCGTACACTAATCATGCACGCAAATGTGTACGATCAAGATCAAGGACTCACGGGAAGATATCACAACACAACTCTAGAAACAAATTAAAATAATACAAGCTTTATATTACAAGCCAGGGGCCTCGAGGGCTCGAATACATCAGCTCGAATACAAACGAGTAAGTGGAAGCAACAATATCTGAGTACATACATGAGTTAAACAAGTTTGCCTTAAGAAGGCTAGCACAAAAGCATCTACGGTCGAAAAGGCAAGGCCTCCTGCCTGGGAGCCTCCTAACTACTCCTGGTCGTCAGCGGTCTCCACGTAGTAGTAGGCACCGGCGGTGGCATCTGGCTCCTGGGCTCCGACATCTGGTTGCATCAACCAGAAAGAAAAAGAAAGAGGGAAAAGGGGAGCAAAGCAACCGTGAGTACTCATCCAAAGTACTCGCAAGCAAGGATCTACACTACACATGCAACATTATCAAAGAGGGATTGTATATGTGGACTGGGCTGCAGAAAAGTCGGAATAGAGAGAAGGCCTAGTCCTATCAAAGACTAGCATCTTCTGGAAACCACCATCTTGCAGCAATAGGAGAAAGTAGAGTAGCATAAAGTAAAGTAGTAGTAGTGTTATCAACCTCAGCCAGAGATCCTTTATCGACTCCCTGCGAGAAAGCAATCCCAGAGCCATACTATGCAGTTGTCATCACAATCCAATTCTCATCACCATCCAATTCTCATCACAAGTATCCAGTTCTAGTTGTATCGATCGGGATACAACTCCAAGTGTCCGTTACCATAGGACAGGCTATCGATAGATGTTTTCTTCCCTGCAGGGGTGCACCAACTTACCCACCACGCTCGATTAACTCCGGACGGACACACTTTCCTGGGTCATGCCCGGCCTCGGCCAAACAATACGCCGCAACCCGACCTAGGCTTAATAGAGAGGTCAGCACGCCGGACTAAACCTATTCCCCCAAGGGTCATGGGCCATCTCCCCGGGAACTCCTGCACATTGCGTGGGCGGCCGGTGAGCAGACCTAGCTACCTCCTTAAAAATGTAGGAGCTTACCAGTCCAACCCGGCGTGCGCCGCTCAGTCGCTGACGTCTAATAAGCTTCAACTGATGCATACGACGCAGAACGCCCATACTATGCCCACGTGATGGTTAGTGCTATCAGGCCAGAGGCCCCTCGGATCAAATATCCAAATCGTAGTGGATTAGTAATGCGTGGTAACAAGCAGAGATTCACGAAAGATGTGACCCCGTTGCCCCGTCTCGAGGACTTGCGGCAAGGGATATGAATGCCCGGCCACGCCTCGTATTCAACTCTCGGGCACCCTCCAGGTCAACCCATCTCCACATCACTCGCGGGTACCCCTCAGGGTCGACCCGCCCTTCCAAGTAACAGTTGTAAAGTCCAAGTATCCGTGTGTCCAAACATCAAGCGGAAAACCCAAGGAATCACCCCCGATGAATTCCACTCGATGAAATCATCAAGATGAACGTAAGAGGAATCACCCCCGGGGTTCACACTTGAGGGGTTGCACGACAGAGTCGTATCGGAAGTGGTTAAGGCGGAATCACCCTCGATAACCACGACCGAATAGCTACACTACAGGATTAACATCAGAAGTGCTGTAGAGGTCTCACCCTCGGCACTCGATAGTATCCCAGCAGTGTCGAGCAACTAAGGGGAAAGTGATGTGCGGTGTCGGGGCCTGGTCTTCGATCCCGTTGATTGGGTCTTCGATGATGAAGCAGGGGCAATCAAGGACAAGATGGGGGTCACTGATGGATCACTAACCAACCTATACTAAGCAGTTTAGGATAAGCAGGTAAGGTAACAATAAGCAGGTTACAAAAGCAGGCTATGCATCAGAATAGGAGCAAACAATAACAATAGCAAAATCTAATGCAAGCATGAGAGAATGGAATGGGCGATATCGGGATGATCAAAGGGGGGACTTGCCTGGTTGCTCTGGCAAGGAGGGGTCGTCGTCGACGTAGTCGATCACAGGGGCGGCATCGGTCTCTGGGTCTACCGGAGAGAAGAGGGGGAAGAAATAGTAAATATAAAGCAAACATAGCATAACAGGACAACAGGCAGAGCTAGACGTGTTCGAACACAGTGCTACATGATACCGGCGAGGGGGGAAGTCAACCGGGAATGTTTTCCCGGTTCCGGGCCTGTGTTAGACAGATGACCGGAGGGGGAAAGTCCCATGTTCAGCATGCTAGGGGCATGTGACAGATGAACGGACCGCGTCTTCAGATTCGTTGGATTTTTCTGAGCAACTTTCATGTAGAAAACATTTTCATCTGAGCTACGGTTTAATTTCTATGAATTTCTAAAGATTAAACCATTTTCTGAAATTATTAAATTAATAGAACAGGAATATGATGTCAGCATGACGCCATGCTGACATCAGCAAGTCAACATCGGCTGTACAGGTCAAACTGACATGTGGGTCCAGTGGGACCCACATGTCATCCTTTGTGTCTTTAACAGTGTTAATTTAGACTAACAGAGGGTTAATTAGAGGGTGGGCCCCCCTTGTCAGTGTCTCATTGAGTTAACTAATTAGTTTTCATTTACTAAACATTTTAGTTAATTAACTGGGCGGCGGGGCCCGCATGTCAGAGACACGGGGCTGCCACGTCAGTGCGTTGACTGGTCAAACCAGTCAATGGGCCCAGCGGGGCCCACTGGCAGCGTCACTGGGGTGGCCCCAGGCCTGTCCATGTCGGCGCCAGGTCAGCACGACAGCCGGAGCAACGCCGGCGACCACAGGAGACGGCGGCGACGCGCGGAATTCGCCCACAGGCCACCAAAACGAAAGCGGCCGGTCGTGTTCGAACGCGGAGACGAAGCCGCATCGCGTGGTGTGGTCGGTTGGGCGCGGGGGCGACCGGAACGACACCGACGACGAGCTATGGCGGCCGCGCGTACGGGACCTCGATGGAAGCTATGCTAGGAAGCACGGGGAGGCACGTGCTCAGGCTCGTTGGGCTCCTGGGAGCTCCAGGAGTTCGACGGTGGCCTCAGGCGGCGGCGACGTCGACCACAAAGATGGCCACGATCTTGTGGGCGGTGAGAAGGGCACGGAGGCGGCGACAACTAGCTACAGCACGGGGAAGAGCACGGGGAGAGAGGGAGAGGGAGGCGGAGCTCACTAGGCGCCTGTAGGTGTGCAAACGTGGGCTCGGGGGAGGCTCGGCAGAGCGAATCGACGGCGGCAAGCTCGGGCATCCCGAGGAGGAAGACGGGGTGGATCCGGCGCTGTGGAGCCTTCCGGCTCCAACAGTGGGCACCGTTCGACGTGGAGGATGACGGCAGACGCCTACGACATGTTAGTGACGCGGGGGCGAAGACGGTGGCCACGGGATCGACGCGGCGACGGCGGCGGGCGCGCTCGGGTCAGTGAGAGGGGAGTGCTCGAGGGGGATCTGAAGGGGAGTGGGAGAGGCAGAGGTGAGTGGGGGTAGCTGGGGAGGAGGCCGAGGCGTCGAGGGGGGGCGCGGAGGCCTTATCCTCTCGCAGAGGCGTCGACGGCGAGGTGGTTCAGCGGCGACGGGCGCGCTCTGCCTCGCCCGGTTGGAGGAACAGGAGGGAGGCGCGCTTCGGGGAGCTGGGCCGGCCAGGCTGGGTGAGGTGGGCCGGCCTGCTGGGATGGGCCGAAGCCCAAGGGGAGGCCAGGGGCTCTCCCACCCCTTCTTCTTTCCTTTTCTTATTTTTGTTTTTTTTCCAACAGCTTTTGCCTTTTCCTTTTAGCCAATAATGACTTTGCAAAATTATGCCACTGGCCAAAACAATTTCAAAGAATTAAAGTGCACTGCCTCAAAAAGGTTGCGAGGCTTTTGGAATAGTTGCCAATTTTATAAATTAAAAGGGGCATTTAATTTATTGCTTAGGTCAATGTTTTAAGTAGTTTAGGCCACTTAAACCCTTTGCAAAAATGTTGGTTCACCACCAATATTAGTTGTGGAGTATTTGGCACATGATGAACATTTTTGTTTTCATGTTTGAGAAATTTTGAATTTCCCTCATAATTTGAATTTGAATTTGACTTTGATTTTTCATCAAGTGAAAATTAGCTCAGTAAGCATGGTGACCTGGCACCATTAACATGGGATTACTGTAGCATGACACTGAGGATGTTACAAAGCGCCACCGCCTCGAGGCGGAACTTGGGCAGGAGCACTTTTGCCCTCCGACGGAGCAATTCCGTCGGGGGAACTTCCCTCCCGGAGGGGGAAATCATCGTCATCATCATCACCTACAACTCTCCCATCTTGGGGAGGGCTATCTTCATCAACATCTTCACAGCACCAACTCCTCTCAAACCCTAGTTCAGCTCTTGTGTTCAATCTTTGTATCAAAACTATAGATTGGTGCTTGTGGGTGACTAGTAGTGTTGATTACATCTTGTAGTTGATTGCTTGTAGCGACCAGACCTCAAACAGTCTGATCTCTGTGCTTTAGTGTCATCCCTGGATCAGTAATGCTGACACACACAGTACTTGAAGGATTTATAACAGAGTAGAAATCACACACTTATTACATCAAATGTCTCAAAAGAGAACTTATTACAATAAATATGGCTTAAGGCCATCTAACAAACGGTAACAGCGGAAGGCTTGGAAGATAAGTGAGTCCATCAACTCCAACGGCATCACTGAGTATAAGACCACGACCTAAGGCACCTTACTCGTCGTCTAAAAAGTCTGCAACATGAACGTTGCAGCCCGAAAACGGGCCAGCACATGGAATATGCTGGCAATGTAACACATAGAGAATAATGAACAGAAATATGCTATACTACATGCATATATGGCTGGTGGAAAGCTCTATGGTTACAGTTTTGCATAAAGCCAATTTTTCCCTACTACAAAGGAATAAATTTTATTTAACTATTATGGTGGTTGTTAAACATTGAGAAGATGGACATCCTCTCAATCCCAATTAAACATCATCATTAAAACCCAATAAATTAAATTAAAGTAACATGATGAGATTCACATGATAATCCAAGTACTAGATACTCAAAACGTCCATAATCAGGGACACGGCTAACCATGATTAGTTTATACACTCTGCAGAGGTTTGCGCACTTTTCCCCACAATACTCGATCTCCTCCGTTGGGATTCTCGCACTACAAGGGGTTTGAGAAGCGGATGACCGAGACATAGTCTTTCAGAAGCGCTAGCACCTTACGATCGGGTAGACAGTTACACCTACTTTCCCATACATCTGCTAGTCTACCACTGTAAGAGTTCACACGACTTAATCAACTATGCTAGAGCCCATAGTAGCTTGTGGCTGCACACGGAAGTTTCTAGCATGAATAATGTCATGATCCCTTTGAGCCTGGGTGGCGGTCCATAAAGAAAATAGGCAATCGCTAGAATACCCAGGTGCCTCAATCCACCCAGATGTGTGTTAATGTTGCCACCTTAAATAAACCATTAAATAACAATCTCACATCTGTCATGGATACACTCACCCAATCCACGTCTACTAGCATAGCATGGCAATAAGCAAACGTAGAAGTAACTCCCAAGGGTTTGATAATAAAACAGGTAATAGGTACTACCTCACACTACAAAAAAAAAGACACATTCGTGACATTTTGGGCCGAACGAAAAAAATTTCAGTCATACATATGACACTTTGACGATAATTGTGACAAAACCCATATCATCATAGATGTGGTGGGCTCCTACTTCTATGACAAAAAATCATGACAGAAAATGGGCTTTTTGTCCTAGGTGGGCCGGAGACGCAGCTGCATGACATTCTTTGGGGCCGTCCATGACGGAAAAAACCGTGGTAGAAGCGAGGGGGAGGAAAATTTCGGGGAGTTGCCGGTTACGGTGGGAGAGCGATGCGCGTTTCTCTCGTACAGGTACGCGCGTGTGTGCGAGGCATTGGCTCTAACTGAACCCGAGCGAGGCGTTGGGCTCTAACTAAACCTGAGCGATTGCACTGCATGCTATGCGTTACAGAACCTGAGCGATAGATCGATGGCTATTAACTAAACCCGATGGAGCGATTCCTTCGCTACTGCTGCTAACTGAAGCTGATCGATGCTGCCTCTGGGATGAACAGTGAGTGTTGCAGGGGGGTTGGATTAACAGTGAGCGGTGGCGTTGCCTCTGGATGAACAGGAACCCGTGGTGTGGAGGGTTGGATGAACAGTAGACGGTGGAGGGGTGGTTGAACAGGACCCCGTGGTGTGGAGGGCTGGATGAACAGTAGATGGTGGAGGGCTGGATGAACAGTAGATGGTGGAGGGGTGGTTGAACAGTAGCCGGTGGAGTAGCGCACGGTGGAGGCTGGATGAACAGGAGCCCGTGGAGGCTGGAGGAGGTCGACGGTAGCCCGTGGAGGCTGGAGGAGGTCGAGGGTGGAGATGAACACTATCCCATGGAGTCCCGTTTTGCGGTACGCCACACCCCTCCCAATGAACAGGACCCCCGTTTTGACCGTAGTGCTCCAACACAAGTCCGTTTCATCCGTTTTGCGGTAGGCCACACCCCTCCCGATCAACAGGACCCCCGTTTCGACCGTAGGAGGTCCGTTTCGTCCGTTTTGCGGTAGGCCACACCCCTCCTGATCAACAGGACCCCTGTTTTGACCATAGGAGGTCCGTTTCGTCCGTTTTGCGGTACGCCACACCCCTCCCGATCAATAGGACCCCGTTCCGAATGTAGGAGGTCCGTTTCCTCTGTTGTGCGGTACGCTGGGTCTCGTTTCCATCGCCTGTTCCGTCCGAGCCCTCCCGATGAACACGACCACGCATTCCGTTCTGACCCAGCCGGTTGGCTCCCCATGAACACGACGACGACGCTGTTTCTCCAATCCCACCCAGCCATGTATGTATGCGCGAGTAGGTGTTCGAGACCCTGCCCGTATGTATGTATGTGGCCGTATTTTCTTTCTTGCACCCTCGCCGCTGTACGTACGTGTACATGCTACGTGCGCGCCTCTACTACGACACGTGCGCGCCTCTACCTCGACCAGTATGTACGTACACGTTCGCAACCAGAATGACAACGCTACGTACGCTTCGACCAGGTGGGTCCCGACTGTCACGCACTTCCTTGCCTGCAAAGATGTAGCTGGTGGGTCCCAGCAGTCAGGTGGGCGAATCGTTTTTTTTGCCCGGACGCACTTCCTTGCGTGCGAAGATGTAGCTGGTGGGTCCCAGCAGTTAGGGGGCGAATCATTTTTTTTTCGGACGCACTTCTTTGTGTGCGAAGATGTAGCTGGTGGGTCCCAGCAGTCAGGGGGCGAATTGTTTTTTTTTGCCCGGACGCACTTCCTTGCGTGCGAAGGTGTAGCTGGTGGGTCCCAGCAGTCAAGGGGGAAACGTTTTTTTCGCGAAATATGGTGGCCCGTCCTGTGGCTCCCCGCTGACAAGTGGAGGAATAATTTTTTTGCGCGTAATAAGGAAGCACTTCCTTGCTGCGGCTGTGGACCCAGCTGTCAACCTCTCCACGTACAGTCCACGTCCGATGGAAGCCATTCCTTGCCCATGTTGACCACGCTGCGCCGAGAGCACCAGGGCGGTGGACGACGGCGAGGCCTAGGAAGGGGACGACGTGGAGCCATGGAAGACGCGATAGTGGATGCCCACACGTAGAGGAGTACGAGGGTTCACTGGTTCGCTATGGTGTGAGGTTGTCGTCGCCGCAAAATAACAAGGGGTGTGGGTGAGTAGAGGGATGGCCTGGCCAGCGGTGGGAGTAGTAGGGGGCGGTGAGGCCTTCGCCGCATCGTAGCCGGCCACGGGAGGCAGGAGCACGAGGCACGACCGGTGCTGGTTTGGGCGGCTGGAGCAAGAAGACCAGAGGTTGAAGAAGCACTACGGCCATTGGATGGACATCGTATGGTCACTGGAGCTAGAATCGTGCATATTGACTAAGTTGACAAAGCCCTCCGTCCCCGTCAACTTAGTAGGCCCACAAGTCAGCCTGCCACTATATTGGGTCCCAGCTAACAGGGGGAGTATTCATTTTTTTTGTGCGTAATAAGGAGGCATTTCCTTGCGTACGAAGATATAGCTGGTGGGTCTGAGCTGTCAGAGCTGGCCGCGGGGAGGAGGGAGCAGGCAGTCCCGCCGGCGCTTGTTTGAGCAGCTGGAGCAGGAAGAGCAGAGATTGAAGAAGCACGACGGCCGTTGGATGGCCATCCAACAGTCACTGCTTGTGCGTCAACCTTTTTCTTAGGAAAGCCTCAAATCTGTGGAAAACAACATACAACCCATCTGCCATTATTTTTAATAATTTACAGCCCATTTCCTAATTCTTAAGGTTTTTTTGGAGCCCATATTCTTTTTGTTAGCATTACAGCCCATATTGTGGCCACGGTTAAAAACTTATACGAAATTTTGCACATTTCGGTGCGGTCCGAACTATTTTTAATCCCGAAATTTCGACTCACATTCAAACTGATTTTAAAAATAAGTGTATATCAATATAAAATCCAACAAATTCTCCATGCATAAAAATTAATGTAATTTAAAATCTCGAAATGAAAAAAAAGATATTTGAAACTAATTGCCGGTTTGATGTGTTTTAAAAATGTACAGCCCATTTCTCATTACTGATGGGCCATTTTCTCGGCCAGCCAAATGAAAGCTCTCCTCGTCTTGAAAGATTTGCAGCCCAACAGGCATGACAAAGCGACTTACTTGGCAAATCACAAAAAAACTGGGCTGTGGCCGTGGACCCAGCTATCAGCCTCTACACGTACAGTACTCTCCCGATGGAATGTCGTTGACCACATTGACCACGCCGCGCCGAGAGTACCAAGGCGGTGGACGACAACGAGGCCTAGGAAGGGGACGATGCGGAGCCGGGGAAGACGCGGCAGTGGATGCCCACGCGGAGAGGAGTAGGAGGGTTCACTGGTTCGGCTACGGTGTGAGGCTGTCGTCGCCGCAGGGCCTGGCTAGCGGTGGGAGTAGTAGGGGGTGATGAGGCCTCAACGGCAGCACAGCCGGCCACTGGAGGCAGGAGCAGGTGGTCTCCCCGGTGCTGGTTTGGGCGGCTGGTGCAAGAAGAGCAGCGATTGAAGAAGAAGCAGGACCGTTCGATTCAAATCCAACGGTTACTGCTGCTAGAATCGTTTGTCGACTAAGTTGACAAGCCCTGCGTACGCGTCAACGTAGTAGGCCCACAGGTCAGCCTCCCAACCGGTGCGCCCCAGATGTCAGTGGGAGGAATCATTTTATTTCGTGTAATAAGGAGGCAGTTGATTGCGTGCGGCCAGGCCAGCGGAGGGAGTAGGGTGGGCCAGGAAAGCCTGCGCGGCATCACAGCGGGCCATAAGAGGAGGGAGCAGGCAGTCCCGCCGGCGCTAGTATAGGCGGCTGGAGCAGGAAGATCAGAGATTGAAGAAGCACGACAGCTAGAATCGTGTGTTCACTGACAAAGCCTTGCGTAAACAAGTCATCCTCGAAATCTGTGGCCTGTACAGCCCATTTGCTATTATTATAATTTTTACTCATTTTCTAATTCATATGGAATTTATTGCAGCCCGTTTTCCATTTTTAGAATTGTCGGCCATTTTCTGGTTAGTACGAGGGTCAAAAATTAACTAAATATGTGGGAAATTTTTGCTGGGGAACGAAATATTCTTAATCCAAAAATTAATAGCCGTACTAAAACAAATTTAAAAATAAATTAGTACTATGTCATGTTAAATCCAATGAAATACGTATAAGATATCAGTGAAGAACAAAATTCAAAAATAACTAATATCCCATTTGCTCGTCTTGAAAGATTTGCAGCCCAGTAATTCGGAGAAAACAAATAGGCCTAGCTTGGGTATTCTTCAAAAAGAAATACTGGGCTACCTATTTTCCCAAAGAACTGATGCATGAGCATTTAGCTTTATTTATTTATTTACTTATTTATGTTTAGGGGACCATGAGCATGTACCTGGGTCGTATTCATGTGAGAGCCTCCCTTCCAGTTAATTATGGGCTTCTCTATTGGGCCTTCATCAGTGGGCTGCATGTTATCAACAAGTGGAAAATGTGTTTCCTACGAAAAATAGTATGAGCTACGTATGGTACGGGGCACTAAAGGATCGAACCGTGCATCGACTTCCAAAACATTGTGTTTGTCATTCTAACAACACATTTATATTCAACCAACAGACGAAATATACTGCTGATTGTACATTGAACACAGCAGCAGCAGCAACCAGGGCTAGGGGTGCAACAGAAGCAGTAAGCAGGCCAGAAGAGTGAAGACGCAGCTCTCTCTTCCAAACCAAACATCAGCCATCATTACAAAAGGGCTACCAAAAAGAACAAGTGTATGCATCAAACTAAATAAAGATCCTACTACACCAAGTGTACGCATCTAACTAACTGGCTCAGTTAGACGTTACTATTTATTAAGCTGTGGAGATTGACTGACGGCTTGAACAAGATGGGTGCCTGACGGGGGAAACTCCAGCCAGCAGGTCGAAGTCTGATACTTGCGACCCTCTCTCCTACTTTGGGCTGCAGAGCGTGGCGGCACATATCAGGGTATGGTGCATGCAGAGACGCATGGCACGCTGTGTACACACAGTTTTGCCCGATGAATGAAACCGCGCTGCATCATGATCCTTGCCGTCGGTTATCTCCTGATTAATCGGATAATTCAGTCCGACAAACAGAGAGCGTGTACCAAGGCTACTTACCAGCCTCCAGTCAAAAATTCCTGAAGGGCCAGAGAAGCTGGGATCTTGCTCAAAGACCTTGCAGTGACTGTGATTGTATTCCGCAAAACAACACGTCCGGTACGTGCGAACGATCATCAATCTTTCACCGTCATCTGATCGAGCCAGGAACCACCTGCAACTGCCATCCCGCTTTTCTTTGAAAGGTTCTGGGATTAGGAAGGGTAGGGACACCAAGCGGCCTACAACATCATATCAAGTTGGAGTCAAATAAAAAAGGGCTCTTGATTTAGTCAATCTTAAGAACAACATGTTATGAGCAAGAATATTTTTTCAGTAAATGTTGACAGTAATATAAGCAAGCCATCATGATATCATAGGAAAGTAACATACTGTTGTAACAGCCGTTTGTAGCGATGACTAGAGTAGGCCAGCAATACGTCCAGCCATAGAAGGAGTCGACAGCGTAAATGAAGCCCTTGTGTTCAATGGCATCAGAGAACCATGGAGGATGTATGATCATGCGATGGACGTGCAAATTTATCCACTTACCACAGTGACCTGTCAGATAGGCGAGACCGCGGTTGAAGAACGCAATTAGCTTGAAATCTTTATAATTCTCAGATCTTGTGGGCACTTGGCAGATTACAACCTTGAGCAAATCAAACTTGGTATCATGTTGGCTACTATAAGATTCCGAGTATTCTGGGCCGCGGTGCCAAAGCAGTGCAGTGTTAATCGAAGGAAGGGGGATCAATCGCCGGCTGTAGACCTCCACGAGCATCCAGCTGCCGCGGCCGTCGACGAGCACCATCCAAGACGTGTTCATGCCGACCCAGTACATATCGTTAATGTAGCTGAGGCTGACGGGGATCAGATCGCAATGAAGGGGGTTGATGCTCGCCACCCTACGATCGTTATGCTGCATGACAGGCCGTTTCTGAAGATCAGGCGGCATCAGCAAGCAAGAAGCTAGCTTAAAAAGCTCCGGCTTGAGGGCTTTGAGTAAACGGTACAGCCCCGACGAGCACGCGGCGAGCGGCATGGTACTGGGATTGTCCACACGCTAAACAATGAGCTTGATTACCTCTGTGGGGAGCGAATTCCAGCCACTCTTTCGACGGACGCTGCTCAGTTTTTCCATTGTTAGTGCTTGGGTTTCGGACGAGGGGGGGGGAGGCGCCTTAGCGGGGATGGAAGCTTGGACGAGATTATGCGCGGACAAAGATGGAGAAGCAAATATGTGCTGCGGGAAGTGGACAGGTGATGATGACTACATCACGCCACTTGACTTACGAGACACATACCAGCAGCGTAGGGTCATATCGATGCCACACAACTTGCTTGAGTGATCACAGTACTGGTACTCCCTACAGTACCTACTACAGTACTATGCCCTAGCTTGCTAGAGTAGAGTAGTAGAGTAGGACTCTGCTCTACTACTAGCATCGGAGGAGTAGTATATTCTAATCTAAAATAGTTACAAACTTCGATGCCCGATCGTGGAACGACTACGAACCATGCTCAAAGACTGTGTCTACGTGGTGTTTGGACTTATATGCAAAAAAATAGCAAGATGCCCGTGCATTGCACGACACACCATCATCACCAACTCGGTTTTTTCTCTACTCCTACTCCTATAAAAGACTCAGTTGGTGATGATGGAGGCGAGGAGGCGTGTTCAGTACTACCTCTTGAGCACTACATTGGATTTCCCCGAAGAGGAGAGGATGATGCAGCAAAGTAGCATAAGTATTTCCCTTAGTTTTTGAGAACCAAGGTATCAATCCAGTAGGAGACCACGCACAAGTCCCTCGTACCTACACAAAACGATAGCAACTCGCAACCAACGCTTAGGGGTTGTCAATCCCTTCACGGTCACTTATGAGAGTGAGATCTGATAGAGATAATATTTTTGGTATTTTTGATAGATAGATGCAAAGTAAAAAGTAAAGTCAAAGTAAAAACAAAGCAAGTAAATAAAGTGATATAAATTGATATGATGAGAATAGACCCGGGGCCATAGGTTTCACTAGTGGCTTCTCTCAAGAGCATAAGTATTCTACGGTGGGTGAACAAATTACTGTTAAGCAATTGACAGAATTGAGCATAGTTATGAGTATATCTAGGCAATGATCATGTATATAGGCATCACGTCCAAAACAAGTAGATCGAAATGATTCTGCATCTACTACTATTACTCCACTCAATGACCGCTATCCAGCATGCATCTAGAGTATTAAGTTAAAAACAGAGTAACGCCGTAAGCAAGATGACATGATGTAGAGGGATAAATTCATGCAATATGATAAAAACCCCGTCTTGTTATCCTTGATGGCAACAATACAATACGTGCCTTGCTGCCCCTTATGTCACTGGGTAAGGACACCGGAACATTGAACCCAAAGCTAAGCACTTCTCCCATTGCAAGAACTACCAATCTAGTTGGCCAAACCAAAAAGGATAATTCGAAGAGACTTGCAAAAATAACTCTATCATACATAAAAGAATTCAGATAAGAATCAAATATTTTCCATAGATAATACTGGATCATAAACCCACAATTCATCGGTCTCAACAAACAAACCACAAAAAGAAGATTACATCGCATAGATCTCCACGAGAGAGGGGGAGAACATTGTATTGAGATCGAAAAAGAGAGAAGAAGCCATCTAGCTACTAGCTATGGACCCGAAGGTCTGAAGTAAACTACTCACACTTCATCGGAGGGGCTATGGTGATGATGTAGAAGCCCTTCATGGTGGATGCCCCCTCCGGCGGAGCTTCGAAACAGGCCCCAAGATGGGATCTCGTGGATACAGAAGGTTGCGGCGGTGGAATTAGGTTTTTGGCTCCTGTTCTGATCGTTCGGGGATACGTGGGTATATATAGGAGGAAGGAGTACGTCGGTGGAGCTCCAAGGGTCCCACAAGGTAGGGGGGCGCCCAAGGGGCGCGCCCTCCACCCTCGTCACCTCCTCGGGCACTACTTGGAGTAGGGTCCAAGTCTCCTGGATCATGTTCGGTTGGAAAATCACGATCCCGAAGGTTTCATTCCGTTTGGACTCCGTTTGATATTATGTTTCTTCGAAATACTGAAAAAGGTAAAAAAACAGCAATTCTGGGCTGGGCCTCCGGTTAATAGGTTAGTCCCAAAAGTAATATAAAAGTGGAAAATAAAGCCCAATATAGTCCAAAACAGTAGATAAAGTAGCATGGAGCAATCAAAAATTATAGATACGTTGGAGACGTATCAGGCATCCCCAAGCTTAATTCCTGCTCGTCCTCGAGTAGGTAAATGATAAAAAAGAATTTTTGATGCGGAGTGATACTTTGGCATAATTTCAATGTAAATCTTCTTAATTGTGATATGAATATTCAGATCCGAAAGATTCAAGACAAAAGTTCATATTGACACAAAAATAATAATACTTCAAGCATACTAATCAAAGCAATCATGTCTTCTCAAAATAACATGGCAAAAGAAAGTTCATCCCAAAAAAATCATATAGTTAGGCTATGCTTCATTATCGTCACACAAAGATGTTCCCAACTTCTATACCCCTGATGACAAGCCAAGCAATTGTTTCATACTTAAATAATCTCAAACTTTTTCAACCTTCACGCAATACATGAGCGTGAGCCATGGATATAGCACTATGGGTGGAATAGAATATGATGATGGGGATTGTGTGGAGAAGACAAAAAAGGAGAAAGTCTCACATTGACGAGGCTAATCAATGGGCTATGGAGATGCCCATCAATTGATGTCAACATGAGGAGTAGGGATTGCCATGCAACGGATGCACTAGAGCTATGAATGCTCAACAAAAGAAAACTAGTGGGTGTGCATCCAACTCGCTTGCTCATGAAGACCTAGGGCATTTGAGGAAGCCCATCATAGGAATATACAAGCCAAGTTCTATAATGAAAAATTCCCACTAGTATGAAAAGACAACTTATGAGACTCACTACATGAAGAACAAGGTGCTACTTTGAAGCACAAGTGTGGAAAAAGAGATAGTAGCATTGCCCTTTTTTTATATATTTTTTTGGGGCCTTTCTTTTTTTGCCTTTCTCTTTTTTTATTTGGGCAATGCTCTAATAATGATGATCATCACACTTCTATTGATTACAACGCAAGGATTACAACTCGAAACTTAGAACAAGCTATGACTCTATATGAATGCCTCCGACGGTGTATCGGGATGGTGCAATGAATCAAGAGTGACATGTATGGAAAATAGTGCATGGTGGCTTTGCCACAAATACGATGTAAACTACATGATCATGCAATGGCAATATGACAAAAGTAATGTATGTCATGATGATGATGGTGGAAGTTGCATGGCAATATATCTCGGAATGGCTATGGAAATGCCATGATAGGTAGGTATGGTGGCTGTTTTGAGGAAGATATAAGGAGGTTTATATGTGATAGAGTATATCGTATCACGGGGTTTGGATGCACCGGCGAAGTTTGCGCCAACTCTCAAGGTGAGAAAGGGCAATGCACGGTACCGAAGAGGCTAGCAAAGGCGGAAAGGTGAGAGTGCGTATAATCCATGGACTCAACATTAGTCAAAAGAACTCATATACTTATTGCAAAAATTTAGAAGTCATCAAAAATCCAAGTACTACGCGCATGCTCCTAGGGGGATAGATTGGTAGGAAAAGACCATCGCTCATCCCCGACCGCCACTCATAAGGATGCACAAGCCAGGTACACTTCATGTTTCAAATTTGTTACACAACTTTAACCATACGTGCATGCTACGGGATTTGCAAACTTCAACACAAGTATTTCTCAAATTCATAATCACCCAACTAGCACGAATTTGATATTATCACCTCCATATCTCAAAACAATTATCAAGCATCAAACTTATCTTAGTATTCAATTCACTCAAAAGAAAGTTTCACATATCTTGAACACCAAGTATATTAACATTAAGCAAATTACCATGCTATTAAAGACTCTCAAAATAATCTAAGTGAAGCATGAGAGATCAATAGTTTCTTTAAAACAAATCCACCACCGTGCTCTAAAAGATCTAAGTGAAGCACTAGAGCAAAAATTATCACGCTCAAAAGATATAACTGAAGTACTATGAGCAAAACTATCAAGCTCAAGAGATACAAGTGAAGCACATAGAGTATTCTAACAAATTCCAATTCATGTATGGCTCTCTCAAAAGATGTGTACAGCAAGGATGATTGTGGTAGACTAAGAAGCAAAGACACAAACAATACAAGACGCTCCAAGCAAAACACATATCATGTTGGTGAATAAAAATATAGCTCCAAGTAAATTACCGATGGAAGTGGACGAAAGAGGGGATGCCTTCCGGGGCATCCCCAAGCTTTGACCTTTTGGTGTCCTTGGATTATCTTGGGGGTGCCATGGTCATCCCCAAGCTTAGGCTCTTGCCACTCCTTGTTCCATAATCCATCAAAAGAATTCACCCAAAACTTGAAAACTTCACAACACAAAACTCAACAGAAATCTTGTGAGCTCTGTTAGAGAAAGAAAACAAAAGACTACTTCAAGGTACTATAATGAACTCATTCTTTATCTATATTGGTGTTAAACCTACTGTATTCCAACTTCTCTATGGTTTACAAACTAATTTACTAGCCATAGATTCATCAAAATAAGCAAACAACACACGAAAAACAGAATCTGTCAAAAACAGAACAGTCTGTAGCAATCTGTAACTAAAGCAAACTTCTGGAACTCTAAAAATTCTACCAAAATAGGAAGTCCTGGACAATTTGTTTATAGATCATCATCAAAAAGAATCAACACAAAAGAACATTCCTGTGATTTATCATAACTAAATTTGTGCGCGCAAAGTTTCTATTTTTCAGCAGAATCAAATCAACTATCATCGTAGGTTATCCTATAGGTTCTACTTGGCACAAACACTAATTAAAACATGAAACCACATCTAAACAGAAGGTAGATGAATTATTTATTCCTAAACAGAAGCAAAAACAAAAAAAAAATTGGGTTGCCTCCCAACAAGCGCTATCATTTAACACCCCTAGCTAGGCATAAAAGCACTGATAGATCTAGGTATTGCCATCTTTGATTTTCATTTTTTTGGCAGAGTCATGCTCAAATCCGGGAGGTTCTTTCCGCTTCCCTTCATATTCGGAAATTTTGAGATCTAAAGAGTCCAACCGCTTATTACAGAGAGTAATCAACATATTCATGCGGTGAAGATTTCCGCTAACACTTTTAAGAGGCTCAAGAGATTTTTGTAAAAAATTTGTTACTTCGCAAATCTTCTCAAACACTTGGGTTTCTTCCTGGGTAGGATGAGATCCTCCCTTTTGGGGTAGTGTTCCCACTATTCCCTCTATAATTTCATGCGCAATACTGGGATCAATCTCAATGAAATTTCCCTTGGCAATGCAATCCAAGAGTTGTCTATGTGTCATGTTTAACCCAACATAAAAATTGCGAAGAAGAATTCTAAAGTTCACCTCTAGGGTGCACTTACGATAAGATTCCATCATCCTATACCAAGCATCTTTTAAGTTTTCTCCTTGCCTTTGCTTGAAGTGAAGAACTTCAAACTCGGGAGACATAGGAGCGGATAAGGAATTGGACATAAATACAAGCAAACTAATACACGAGCAAGCAGAAAGGCAACGGGAAAAAGGCAAAAGGGAAAGAGAGGAGGAGATTGGGAAAGAGAGGCCAAATAAAACGGCAAGGGTGAAGTGGGGGAGAGGAAAACGAGAGGCAAATGGCAAATAATGTAATGCGAGAGATAGGGATTGCGATGGGTACTTGGTATAGTTGACTTGCTTGCGTGAGCCTCCCTAGCAACGGCGCCAGAAATTCTTCTTGCTACTTCTTGAGCACTGCGTTGGATTTCCCCAAAGAGGAGAGGATGATGCAGCAAAGTAGCGTAAGTATTTCCCTCAGTTTTTGAGAACCAAGGTATCAATCCAGTAGGAGACCACGCACAAGTCCCTCATACCTACACAAAACGATAGCAACTCGCAACCAACGCTTAGGGGTTGTCAATCCCTTCACGGTCACTTACGAGAGTGAGATCTGATAGAGATAATATTTTTTGGTATTTTTGATAGATAGCTGCAAAGTAAAAAGTAAAGGCAAAGTAAAAACAAAGCAAGTAAATAAAGTGATATAAATTGATATGATGAGAATAGACCCGGGGGCCATAGGTTTCACTAGTGGCTTCTCTCAAGAGCATAAGTATTCTACGGTGGGTGAACAAATTACTGTTGAGCAATTGACAGAACTGAGCACAGTTATGAGTATATCTAGGCAATGATCATGTATATAGGCATCACGTCCAAAACAAGTAGATCGAAACGATTCTGCATCTACTACTATTACTCCACTCATCGACCGCTATCCAGCATGCATCTAGAGTATTAAGTTAAAAACAGAGTAACGCCGTAAGCAAGATGACATGCTGTAGAGGGATAAATTCATGCAATATGATAAAAAACCCATCTTGTTATCCTCGATGGCAACAATACAATACGTGCCTTGCTGCCCCTTCTGTCACTGGGTAAGGACACCGCAAGATTGAACCCAAAGCTAAGCACTTCTCCCATTGCAAGAACTACCAATCTAGTTGGCCAAACCAAAAAGGATAATTCGAAGAGACTTGCAAAGATAACTCAATCATACATAAAAGAATTCAGAGAAGAATCAAATATTTTCCATAGATAATACTGGATCATAAACCCACAAATCATCGGTCTCAACAAACACACCACAAAAAGAAGATTACATCGCATAGATCTCCACGAGAGAGGGGGAGAACATTGTATTGAGATCCAAAAATAGAGAAGAAGCCATCTAGCTACTAGCTATGGACCCGAAGGTCTGAAGTAAACTACTCACACTTCATCAGAGGGGCTATGGTGATGATGTAGAAGCCCTCCATGGTGGATGCCCCCTCCGGCGGAGCTCCGGAACAGGCCCCAAGATGGGATCTCGTGGATACAGAAGGTTGCGGCGGTGGAATTAGGTTTTTGGCTCCTGTTCTGATCGTTCGGGGATACGTAGGTATATATAGGAGGAAGGAGTACATCGGTGGAGCTCTGAGGGGCCCACGAGGTAGGGGGGGTGCCCTCCACCCTCGTGACCTCCTCGGGCACTACTTGGAGTAGGGTCCAAGTCTCCTGGATCACGTTCGGTTGGAAAATCACGATCCCGAAGGTTTCATTCCGTTTGGACTCCGTTTGATATTCTGTTTCTTCGAAATACTGAAAAAGGCAAAAAAACAACAATTCTGGGCTGGGCCTCCGGTTAATAGGTTAGTCCCAAAAGTAATATAGAAGTGGAAAATAAAGCCCAATATAGTCCATAACTGTAGATAAAGTAGCATGGAGCAATCAAAAATTATAGATACGTTGGAGACGTATCATTCAGCCGGGCGGGCAGCGGACGGCACAACACTATTCGATTTGTTAAAAAAAGTACTTGTAGAGATAGAGACATAGGGAGGAGCACGAGGTAAGGCCTTATCTGTAAATGTGGAGAGAGGTGCGGGCATCTTTTCTAAAATTGTCATAGTTGGCTTTCTATCCGTCAGATATAGATCGGACGGTCTATATTACAAGATGGCAGGCATACCATCATCACCAACTCGGTTTTCTATAAGAGTAGATATATATAGATATAGATAGATATAGACTAGGGAGTACTAGTAAGGACACCATCTACTGCTTCGTGTGCTACTCCTGCGCTCCATTCGGCGGCCGCAACGTCCCCTACAGCCACTCCCTCCTGCGCTCCATCCGGCGGGCACTGTTGAAATCTGGGGAGCGCACTCTCGCGACTGCTGGCAGCCATGACTTCACCGACGACAACTTCTTCCCCGACCTCGGCAACCTCTTCCTCAACGACATGGGCGACAACCTCAACGCCAACGGTGCTGCTCATGTTGCACCGTATGTGTTTTTGTCCTTCCTGCTCGAAATCATGGTAGAATTCGTGTTTCTACTCTGTATCCTACTACTATGCTAGTCCACATGATTAGTTTCATCTCTGTTATAGCCGTCATGATTTATTTTGTGCTTATTCGGATTAAATATTGTAGTAACTTGCTCACATATTCAACTGGCGCAACGTCCCCTACAGCCACTCCCGTTTCATGGACGGCCTGGTCGATGCCTCCAAGGAGCCCTTCGTCCACTGCTATGAGTGCCCGATGCCGTTGTGTGGCTCGCTGGCGGACATGGTGCATCACCTCACGGATGCGTGCAGCGGTCACTGCTGGCCCTTGGCAGAGAACATCAAGTACGACACGTGCTACCGGTTCACCATGCCGGAGTCGCTGGAGGATCACCGCCGCCTGCTAGTCTCGGAGGAGGATGGCAGCGTCTTCCTCTTGATTGTGGGCACCGGCGAGGCCCGCGCAGGCTGCTGCCATGTCTCTGTAATGTGCGTCAGGGGCGTCGCCGCTGACGCTGACACTGACATGAGGCAGATGTACGGGTGCGTGGTCAATGTTACTACACCTCCGGGCGCATGCGGCTAAACCGGCCTCATTGGACAGACTTGGACTCTGAGGAGCTGGGACTATCCCGCCAATGTGGACATGGAAAACCCATGGCATCCGTTCCATCCTTTACCCACCGAGTCGGTGCACGGAGACTCCAAGGAGGTTCACCTAGACATACGCATTATCAAGTGCACTTAGAAAACATGTATTGTGTGTGTGGGCGCTTATGGCCCGTGTCTTTGCCACTTTTGATTATGTAAGCTTGTCGTTAAACTTGAGTGACTTTCACCGCAGTCCTTCCTTTGAACTGCTCCTCTCAGTGAGCTGATGTAAGACACTTTGGATTTCATTTGATAATGGAACCGGGGAGGAGCCTCCCCGTTCTTCTAAAAAATGCATTATCAAGTTAAATGTTGATCATTAGTCTTCGCTCAATGTAATCCGCTGTCTAAGCATGTGGAGACTTCCATGCATGATCTTACTCTATTGGAGTATCACGCATGAATAAAAGTGTATCCGTTTATGGTTTAGTCTAGAATCTTCCATGTATGAATTTTTACTGCAGTACTGGTGAAAGACTTACGATGAACCATTTCTTACATCTCCTCTGCCCCCTTGCAAGTCATCCTGATTTAATCCCTCCGTCTAGGTGTATAAGGGCATGGTTAATATTACTTAATAGTATAGCCAACTATTGACTATAAGAAAGTGCCATGTCATCTGTAGCTAACATGTATAACAATCAATACTCAAAACTAATTCTTAAAGATCATTTCTTGCAAAGCACAATAAGTGTTATTTCTTCACAAGTTTTGGATGCAGGTTGAATAGTTGAACGCTTTTGTTTGCAAAAGATACCTTTTATCTATTTCACCCGGATGTTTGTGAGCTCTAGAGATGAGATAATATCCGAAGAAACCTATCGATACCCGTTACACATGAGATGAACCCCACATCCTTTGTCAAAATAAACAACTCCCCGATCAATGCATTTCACTCTTCGGTGCAACGCACGGGCACCTTACTACTATAGATTAGTACGACCAAAAATTGAACTAACATTATATATAGTACGATAAATACTGATGCATGCCACCTAAAATTATATCATTCAAAATCATAGGGCTTCTTCTATTTTTAGCGGTCCACGACCACAAGTATTGAGCTATAACCAAAACTATGTTCAAATACGAATCCAATGATATAGTTTCTGTTGACATGCACTAACATTTTGTCAGTTAAATCTTTAGTCAAATTCAATGGGGGACTAATAAACCACGACCGATGTAGTACAAGTGTAGAGGGCAGCGTTGCACGGGAGTCTCACCTCTCACCCCGCTCGTGGCGCGGCAGTAAAGCCATCATATCACAAAACCCAACCACTCCTAGTAATAAATGGCCTGGTAAAATAAACGGACAAGCAACCATCACATCCCTCCGTCTTTTTTGCATTTCATCTCTCTGCATTTAATTTCTTCGGTTCACCTCCCACACTCGATCCCTAGCTAATACTCCTAGGGCCAGTTCTTTTGGCGGCTTCCCCAGCTTTTCCCACAAGACTAGTCACAGTGGAGAGTAACAATAAGGCGCCTCACTCATTTATTTGGGCTTCTAAACTACTACTCCATCCTGGTTTATTCCTCACCATTGTAATTTGTGCTAAATTTTGACCAAAGATTTAACTGATAAAATGTTACTCAAAACGCTTAGGCGCGGTGCATCTAGGTGTGTAAGTCATCTTACGAAAACCAAATAATCCCAAAACACTTAGGCGCGGTGCATTAACTTCTACCTCGTTTCTTGTTTCTTGACATATCAACCAATAAGAGATAAAGAGTGTGCATGCTTTTAATGACTTGAGATATCAAACACGACATGCAGTGGTTAGTTCATTGCATGCAATACTATTAATTAGCAAATAAACATTAACGTTTCTCGTTTTCTCCTCCTCCTTGGTCACGGTGCACAGCCTAAGATGACTTACTCACCTAGACGGATGGAGTAGTGCATGTGACATGCACTAACATTTCATTAGTTAAATTTATGATCAAAATTTGACACAGATTACAATGGGGACCAATAAACCAGGACGGAGGTAGTAGTTATGGGATTACTAATCTAGAAGCCTAAAAGAATTGGCCCCTGGTACTCCTACTACTAGTAGTACTCAAGTTGGAATTCCAATTGCACGACACAACTTGTTAGGCAAAAAATTCGATATAGGGTGTAGGAAGCGGTTTGGGAATTTGCATGCCTTTCCAACCAGTGAGATACTCCATACAAAGTACGACAGGGAAATAACCACAGAGAAGGAAGCTAAAAGTAAACAATCAAACGAGCATTTTTGCATTTGTTTTGCATTGAATCATTTCACAAGCTTGACTAGTGTTGTTTTTCTACTTTTACAAAAACCGCATCGTAATGTTAAAATGTGCATTTGCACGTACATAAGTAATAGTAGTACTCCCTCCGTCTAGGTGTACAAGTATTCCCTCCTTCTTAGTCACCGTGCACAACCAGAGATGACTTATTGACCTGGACGGAGGGAGTAGCACAGTCTATAAGCATATAGCGAGAGAGACGTGTAGTCCGATAGTATATAGTAAAGTTTGTGCTATATGCACGTACTTGCAAAATGCGTAATAATACACAATGTTTCCAAACTTTCCCTTTTACATACTTAATTAAGGACGCTAAAAATTCCTGAACGTTCGGGATTTATCATTTGCGTCCCAAAACTAATGAGATTGCCTTACGAAACAAACATTATACTCCTCCTAAAAGCCACGGCACTCGCAGGAGCGCTCGCGGCGCGCCACGAGTGCCCTGGTGCGCGGCCGTTTCCCAACGCGCCGACACAACGCCTCTTCCTCAGCCTCGCAACTCGCGAGGTGCTGATTGGCAGCTTGCCGGCGGGCGAGCGCGATCTCACCAGTGTGGTGATCCGGCGCCAACAGGTACTCCTCCTGGCTGGAAGCGTGCACCCGTCCACGTACCGCCAAGCGTACATGAGGCACTTGGGCCCGACTGCACTTAGGGCATCGGCACAGGCGTCCTCCGCCACCCTCACGGCCCTCGCACGAGCCTTCTGCCAAAGAACCAATTGCTTGACTCTCTCGGACGCGACATAGATCTCCCAGAAAGTTTGTTGCGCGGTGCGCTTCTCTTCCTCGGCCTTCTTCTCCGCCTCTATTTTGGCGCGCTCTGCTGGAGGCAAAGCCTCCTACAAGGCGACATCCATTTCTTTCGAAAGCTCCTCAAGGCTGGGGGGGGCTCGGTGGGCGGCGCGGTGTTCTCCTCATAGCGGGGAGCCAACGCGTCCTCCGACGTGCATGCTGGCGAGATTGGGAACACCGACGCATCCACCTCGACGCGTCGCGGCGAGGCGCAGAACACCGACACGTCCTCCTCGACTAGTGGCGGCGAGGAACGGAACGACGACCCGTCGCGTCGTGGCGAGGAGCGGAACGCCGACGCGTCCTCCTCGACTAGTGGCGGCGAGGAACGGAACGGCGACGCGTCGCGTAGCAGCAAGGAGCGGAACGCCGACGCGTCCTCCTCGACTAGTGGCGGCAAGGAATGAAACGGCAACGCGTGACCGTCCGCGCGGTGCAGGGAGGGGCTCCTAGGGCTTGGGAGGGGCGATGCCATGGTGGTCGACGTGAGAGGGAGGGGGAGGAGATAGCGATGAACGCGAACGTGAGGGGGAGGAGATAGAGATGTCGTGGGAGGTGCAGTATTTATAGCGAGCAATGGCACACCTACGTAAGATATGGACTGAGTTGCGCTGACTTAACTGCAGGTCCAGTTGCGTCACTGACATGTGGGCCAATACACTGCTGGGCCCGTATGTCAGTGACCCAATGCACCTGAAGTTAAGTAAAAGCTACGTGGGCATATTTGTTGGAGTAAATTACGGGGGAGCGAAGGGGTGGAAATATTGCTGGTCACAACGGATTGGACGAGCGTGGGGGGAGGAGAGTCATGCATGCAGATTTTTTCACACGGGGTGGAGTGGTGGGACCGCCGGAGGGAGAAGGAGAGTTTGGCAGGCATATTGTTTCCACACATGGAGAGGAAAAGATTTGGAGATGAACGGGCTTCCTGCAGGTATGGGGGACGGTGTATAATAAGTCATCTTGCATGCTGGGCTAGGTATAGTCTCAAGTCATTAAAACCATACATGCCCCACACATGTTCATATTTCAAGGTGCACTAAATTATTGCATGCGATGATTAAGGCTGGCCATCATGGTGGTATCTTAGCTGGTATCATGCACACGGGAATAGCAAACATGCTGATGTGGCAAAGAATTAAAGAAGAGAGGGGGGTTAGAGTAAATAGTGTTCATGCATGCATTGGTAAACACATTTTTTGTGTGCAGAATGATAGCATTAGTTGAGTACTTTTGCAGACTTCAAAAACTATTCCACCACCTCTACTATCTTGCTAAGAGTAGGTGAAATTTTTGAGTCGAGCCCTTTAAACTAGAAGGGAGGTAGTGGTACTCTAATAGCTAGGTGTGTAAGTCATCTTACAAAAACCAAATAATCCCAAAACACATAGGCGCGATGCATTAACTTCTACCTCGTTTCTTGTTTCTTGACATATCAACCAATAAGAGATGAGGGTGTGCATGCTTTTAATGACCTGAGACTATCAAACATGACATGCAGTGGTTAGTTCATTGCATGCAATACTATTTAATTAGCAAATAAACATTAGTCTCTCGTTTTCCCCTCCTCCTTGGTCACGGTGCACAGCCTAAGATGACTTACTCACCTAGACAGAGGGAGTATCAACATTCACAATGTCAAATCAATATTTTTACACTCATTATAAAACATAGTTCTTATACTCATTATAATCAGTATTGTAGATATTGATATTTTTAGTATAAATTTGGTCGTGGGATTTCATTGATGCTTGTCAAAGCGTGGAGGAAGCGGAGCTTAGGGCTTGCATTGCCGGTCTCTACATAGGTATTTCTCTTCATAATCCTGTAATTTTAGAGACTGGTTGCGCTTTTGTGGTAGCGTCTCTTGCATCGGGGGACTATGACAGGTCTGCTATGCGTGACCTGAAGATGAAAGCGTTGAGCATCTCGAAGTTGATCAACAATCTTCAGTTGTCAAAGATTAGCCATTTGGCCAATAAGGTGGCACACTTAATCGCTAAGTATAGCTTTGACAAAAGATTAGATGGTATTCTTGTAAATAACGTACCGCCCTGTGTGGTGAATATTGTATCGAATGAGTGTACTGGTGTGGCTGGTTAATTAATATAAATTGGTGTTCAAAAAAAAGTATATATTTGGTCAAACACTTTGCAAACGGTTGACGGGAGTAAAAAGGACCAGAGGGAGTATCATGCATGCAGAGTAAGCAAAAAAATTGCTCATTTATAGCCGGTCGAAGTCTCAAAGGGCGCGACCGCGCGAGGGAGGCGAAGGTCGTGGGAGGCGCGACGGTTGACGGAATTAAGTGAAGTTACATCCACGTGCCGGCATGGCGTGCAAACAGGCAGAAGCTATACCGTCAGGCCTACAATATGGGTCTACTAGACATGACATGTAGTGGGTCCCGCATAGTTCTTGAGAACTCTTTGGGGGCTTGCAGCCGTTTATCCACCGGGCAAGCCAGCAACCCCACGCCGTTCGCACGCCCTACTCGTCCCCGTCTTCTACCTCACAACAGTTCGCTCCCAGTCGTCCCGTCCTTTCACGTTAGTTCGCTCCCAGTTTTTGCTGGGTACAACATTTCAACTTCTCCTAACCCTCCTCCAAAATCCATGGCCCCCCAAATCTCCATGGTCGCTGCTGAGTACCAGGTTAGAGCCATCACCGGTGATCAGTTCATCATCATCTACACACGTGGATCCGCGACGATGAAAGCATGGCCTGCTCGCTTCTTACGCATGTTCAACAGTTCAACGGATGAGTGGGTCGCTGGGCTAGATGTTGAGTACACCACAGTCCTAGGACAAGAGAAGGATCTAAAGGACGAAGAGAGGAAGAAGCCCGCCGGGATACAGGTTTGCGTACATAACGTTTGCTTGGTCTACCACATATGCCATGCCGACGTTGAGTGCCAGGATTTTAAGAAGTTCCTCAAGGACAAAAGAGTGAAATTCATTACTGTAGGCTTTAAGAACGACAGGGATGTCCTGCGTCGGATAGGTCTCGTTGTAGGCCAACCCTTCGATCTCCAAAAGGCAAGCTTGGTGTCCTCCTCTCAACCTTCAATGCTGACCCTGGCAGCAGCCATGATTGATCCTTCGTACGCCAAACTGAAGAAACCTCATCATGAGTTTCATCATGCATGGGAGTCGAAGACATTAGATGAAGATCACATCCTGTACGCAGCAATGGATGCCTACCTTTGTTTAAATATCTACATGGGTTGGATGAAGAAGCAGAGCCCAGTGTCCGGTTCAAGTAAAGAAGCGTCGGCGAAGAGGAAGAGGAAGAGGGACGAGGACGAAGTCGAGGGCGTGGACTCGGACTCCGAGTAGGTGGTAGTGTCGTCGCTCATGCTGGTTGTACTGCAATGTCAGGCTGACTAGTTGCTTAGTTTATTTTCAAGGGTGTGTTGTGCTGAGGCCCCAGCAGAACTATGTTTCTGTTCTTTCTCGTTATTTGAACTGCTTAGTACGTAGAGTAGTACTAGTACTATGTCTTACTACTGTTCTTCTTGCAGTTGGTACTACTGCTCATACCTTCGTGTTCCTACTGTACTTAATACGTTCGTATTGGTAGTATAATTTGGGTCAATCGATTTGTGAAAGAAGTTCGACGGAGCGAAGGAAGAAGACGACAGAAGAGGTGGAAGAAGCCCTTCTAGCCATCCATGTTGCATCAAACGGCTCACATGAGTCGACTGACCCAAATTGCTCCTTCAGATTGCAGGATCCACGTGGCATTCAAGGTCTCGAAGGTAGATTCCGCGTCCGCACCCGGTTTGCAGGCTCAACGCGCGTGCGACCGGCTTCTGCCGCGACGGCCACCATGCGCGCCTCCTCCGCGCGGGCGGAGACGACAATGACACGCTAGTTCCTCCTCGCCGGCGTGCTGGAGCACACGCTCGTCCTCCTCTTTGTACGCTGCGTGCATAGACGCGGCTCCACCAGCTGCTCGCGTGCTTGGCAGCGCGGCGGCATGGCGAGGAGGGACTGCAGATGACGTGAGCGGGCGAGCCTTCGGCTTCATGGCACAGGGATGGCAGCGACACGACGGTGATGGGCGAGAAATTGTTGGCCGTAGTAGGCGGGCGCTAGCATGCGCAACGGCGGCAGCGACATATTGATGAGTGCGCGTATGGGAGCTTACTTTAGTTTTATATGAGGTTGGTCAAACTTAAAAGAAAACCGTACTAGTACACATAAACATTAGACTTCGGCAGCACTTTTATTAAAAAAATTGAAGTTAGTACCACAGTCACGATACGGAATTCTGTGCAAGCGCGTGAACCGCGGCCGTGCGGTCGATCGAACGGTGCGTCACCGTGTCGCGCTCGAAGTACATCCACCGAACCTTTTTGTGTGTGTGAAAACAATCCTCGAATATTACTCAACTTTTTTTCCTGGGAAAGTTCTTGACGCTGCAATATTTCCATATATTTGAATTTAGCTCCAGTTTGTGTTTATTTGGATTTGGACGTTTTAGGTGCGCCCTAGTTTTTTTAATACTTATTTTGTGTGTGTGACTGAGAGAGAACATGTGTATGTGTCCATATGTGTGTTGTGGCAGAAGGGCAATGTGGAGACGGTGTGCGTGTGATACAGACATAGAGAGGTGTGTGCAAATGATCATGCAAGAGTGAGACATAGACAGATGCCGATATGTTGTGTATACATGAGAGAACGGTCTTCTAGTTTACTTGTGTGTGTGTGTGTGTGTGAGAGAGAGAGAGAGAGAGGAGCATCCGTAACACAACAACCATCTCTCTCGATTCGTCCGTCCCTCGCACGATCGCATGCAACATATGCATCAACGCGCACATTTTGACACCCTCACTCGGCCCCTGCCCACCTCAAGGCCCGCACAATCTCTTCGTGAATACCCATTTCTCTCCTTAGGTTTGTTTTTGCTCAATATCTGACACACACACACACACACACACACACGCAGCACAACACACACACACACTCCCTCGAGCACACAATTCATCCCCATCCAAGGTTATACGGCAACCACTCTCGCTTGTGCTTATTTGCACCCCAACATGCACAACACCTCAATATTCAAAGAGGGCATCGAGCAGATCGAAGACGGCGGCCACACCGCGCTAGAGAATGCGGGGTCATTTGGAAGCAGGGTGATGTGACGACGGCTGACTGACTCCTCCCCCCACCCTCTCTCTCTCTTGCACAAAATTACCAATCCCTCTCTCCCCCGCACAAAATTGTCAATCCCTCAACCCATGAGATCATTCCCCTCTCGTCCATGTTTTTCCAGCTCTCTCATCAAACATGTTGTCTCTTCTCCTTCCACGTATACAGAATAACGTATATTACATGTCTCCATCTTTCTCACAGACCTAACTTCTTCCTCTCTTTTCTCTTTCTCTCTCTCTCTCTCTCTCTCTCTCTCTGTCTCGTTAGGTTTGTCTCCTACTCTCTCGTCCACATACACACAATCTTTCCCGCCCTATCTGCTCCATCTTCAAAAGCTCTCTCTGCACGTTTCATTCACACAATGGGATATGTCAAAATGTTGCTTCTATGATGGCTGCTGTAGAGTTTTGGTTGTTTTTGTTGCATCCTACAAAGTAATAACTATGAAATGCATTTAGATTCTCATTTGACTGGGATTATGTGAGTTTGAGCATGTTGTGAAGTACTATAGACCTTGTATACATCTTGGGATTCGACAATGATTGTAACTATTGAATTGTATAGACCATTACATTCGAAGTCAATAGCCTAATATATTTATTTCAAAATTTCAACAAATGATTAGTTCACTACAAACTAAGAAAACAAATGTGTACTCCCTCCGTTTTTATTTAAGTCTGCGTATTAGCATTGGTCAAAGTCAAGTTTTGTAAACTCTCAGAAAGCTTATAACAAAAAATATTAACATATACAATAACAAATAAATACCATTAGATTCATTATTGAATGTACTTCCACATCATACATATTTGTTATGGTAAATGTTTATATTTGTATGTAAACTTGGTCAAACTTTAGGAAGTTTACTTCGGTCAAACCTAATATGCAGAGTTTACTACTACTACTCGCTAGTTGCTTAGCCGAATCACTTAACACGCCACACGGGGAGTCCAGTGTCACAAAATTTTGAGGTCGGCGGGAAAATCTCCTGCGACCCTGATTCGAGTAGTGGGAAGTTACCATCATAGCCTTCGGAACAGGCCTACAGACGATGCTTGGTAGGGGGTTGTTTTTGTAACAGTAGGTTCACCCTACCCAGCCAGCCCCACCCCGGCACCTAGAGTAGTACACCTGAATTCTCCCCATTTTCTATCCCCACCGCAAAATAGACTTCTCCACGGCACCGCAGCCTTCGTGCTCCTCCCCTTTACATTGGCGCACTCATCCACCGCAGCGCATCTGCCTCATCGACGACCTTGTACACCGCACTGGAGCCGGTCCATCGTCGTCGTCATAGACGGAGCCTCTTCCCCGGCATCGTCTTCCACGGTCTCGGATCTGCTTCCCAGAAGCCGACGCCAAGCGCAGAAGTACGTGGACAATGAACTGACTCCCATTGCCGACCATGACTCACAGAGGCCGCCGCGACCATCGTTCTCCTCCTCGATTGGTAATGTGTGTATTGAATCACTTAGCAGTACATGTGCAGTTCCAATTTTGTTCATACCTACCCTTAATTTTTCCTGGGTGCTATTGTTCCCGTAAAAATAATTGGTTATAGCCTCCATTGTCCAACAGAATATCAGCTTGTAATTGTGCGTCGCTCCTGTATCGCGCTGTGCTTGGGTAGGTTTTTCATCTGCAACCAGCAGTGTGGCAAATGATGGAAAGGTTTTTAGAACTAGCAAGATGCCCATGCGTTGCACGCATCAAGATGCATTTGTATGAGTAGTTTATCTTGTGGGAGAAAGGGATGAATGAGGGAAGGCCTTATTTGCAAATCTGGAGAGGGGTATGGGAATCTTTTTGCAAAATTCCCATTTGTTTCCTTCCTATCTATCAGATATAAATCGGACGGCCTATATTGCAAGAAAAAAAGTATAGAGAAAAAAAGTAGACAGTAAAGGAAGTAGAGACAAATATTAAATATTAAATATAAAATAAATATAACCGTAGAGAAGAGAGTAGAGATAGCAGAGACGTCGGGAAAGGATCACGCACGCGCGGGAAAAAGCGGCCGGGCGTGCGCTAGTTTTGGCGCGCGGCGTCCGGCGCGCTTTATAAAATCCAACGCCCTCCCACCGCTCTGTGCCTTGCCACCGCTCTGTGCCTTGCCACCGCTCTGTGCCTCGCCACCGCTCTCTCCCCGCTCTTTTTCACCTCGCCGCCACTGCGCCACCATGTCGCATCGTCACCGGGAAACTTGGGGATACCGCGGCGTCCACGCGCGCCCCTCCGGCGGCTTCTCCGCCGAGATCCGGTTCCGCGGGATGCGCCTCGGCCTCGGCAATTTTGACACCGCCACCGAGGCCGCCCGCGCGTACGACGCGGCGGTGTGGCACCTCCGGTGGCCTCATAGAACATTGAACTTCCCTAACGTGCCGACGTGGGAGCGGGCGCAGGAGCTCGCGCCTCTGCCGCGGCTTAGCACCGACGAGGATCGTCGCGACAACCGGAGGCGGGAGCACCGTATCGGCATCGCCGAGATGGACGAGGAAGCCATTGCGATGTGGTGCCAACACTTCCCGCAGGACATCATCAACGAGCGTGCGTTCTACGCGCAAAGGAGGGAGGAGAGGGATAAGAGGAGGGCGGAGCGAGCCGCCTATCGCGAGGACAAGCGTAGGCAAAAAGTGGACGCTCAATTCAACATGAGGCTAGGAGCAGCGTCGCCCTGGGAATCCGACGATGATCGGTATCTTCACGCCTACAGTCAGATGTCAGAGGAGGACATCACTAAGGAGCAGTCGGACGACGAGGAGTAGTTGAATTATCTTTTTTTATCTATCTATGCTGAGAACTATCCTCTACTCTCTAGTATCTACTTCTCGATCTCAGCACTGTAAACGCTTTTTTAAAGCGCCACGCGTTGCGATTCTGTTGGAGATGCTCTAACATGGCAGACGAGTGCTTTAATGTTGCCCATAAGATGCGCGAGTATTACTAGTAGTATTTTTCTTGCCATGTTGAGATTTTAAAACCACGAGTGTGAACATGCAGAGGAGCAATGAAGACCAAACACGGGATATTCGGGACATCTTCAAGGAGCGTGGAAAGTTAAAGAGGAGCTGCACTGAACCTGTAAAACGAGCTTTGGTAAGTAACACCCTTTCAATTACTTTCATTTAGCCTTGTGTTCTTCGATGTGTATATGTTGTAGTTTCTGTTTCTCTTAAGCGTGGTGTTCTTCGATGTGTAATAAGAAGAGTCTTAATCGTCCTAATGCTTTCGTTTTTAACTTGATGTAGGAGGTGGGTGTTCTCACCGTGTAGTCTGTTTTTATATTTCTTTTCCTTTTGAATTCACTTCTTCGAGTTCTATTTATCTGGCTTCTACTAAATGGATCTAGGTTTCTCTGAGTATTGATCTAAAAAAGAAGTAACTTCATGTCAGGATGCAGTTCCTGCGACGAGGGAAGTATGGTCAACCTCGAGATCATGTTTCCAAAATGAGGCTGGATTACACACAAGGTGCCAGTTCCCTAATGATGCTCGATTAGACACAAGGTGCAAATTCCCAGATGATGCTGGATTACACACAAGCCAGGTGGAGTCGTCAGCTGTTCGTGTCCTCGTGGCATTAGCAAAGGCTGAAAGAAAGCGTCCAACAGCCCTTGAGAATGTAGCTAAGTTCCTGAAGAAGCGAAAAGAGCAATCAGATGCTCCCTTCACCCAAGCCAAAGAAGAGATGGAAGAAGCTAGAAATAAGCTAGCAGAGGCAGAGCAGGCTAGGCGTCTCCTGCTATCTAAAACTGTTGTCAATACAAAATTTCCTTCATAATAGCTAGGTTCAAATGTTTATCCAGTCAGCATGCCTGTTGTGATGTCTGTGCATCTACTGATGTGGAACAAAATGTTTTTTTCGGGTCATGTAATAACAACAATTACTTTCCAAACAATAACAGACGAAGCATTGGACATGGTATAGTTCACGCGCAAGCCCGACATTCCAAGTTCAACTTCCACATCAAACTCATGTTCACAGATATCTGCACATTCATACATAATGTCCACAACCATGATTCACTTCAAAGCCAAAAAAATGTGAGGAGAGTTATAAATAAAGAAAAACCTCTACTAGTTCCTGCTACCAGTGCGAGCACAACAAGTCAAGACCATGCGTAAATTAATTATATTTTAGTCATTTTTTGTGTTCTAAAATGACTGCCGGCTCGCGGAAGGACGTGTTGCCGGCACACGCACGGATTCAATGAAGGCAGGCGGGGCAGTCTTAAGCTGGTTGCACGCGGCGAGGAGGCGTGCTTAGCCGGGCCTGCAGTGAGTGCGGCCCTCTTGGCCGGCGCGCCGGTTCAATGCCTGCGCTATGAGAGGTCGCGTCCGTGTCAGAGCATTCACTCCCTCTAGTCCTTTTTTGTTTGGGTATAACAAAATCTCGTTTTCCATTCACATTTTACAAGTAAAATAAATGGACAAACTTTGACCCAAAGTAAGATGGGGACTAGTAAACCAGAATGGAGGTAGTAGTTTTTTTTAATCAAAGAAGGGTTTCCCCTTCCGATTACCGAAAACCAACATCTAAATCTAAACCATAGTATTTGCCCTAGAACTACCAGGTTCAACATCTCGTAACATAAACCCATACAACCATACGCCAAGGAGGTACGTAGTACTACGAATTCCATTTTCGCTCCAAACCAATCGTTCTAAAACTACTTACTACTTATAACGTGCCATTTAAAATCGGAACTCTTAACCCCGCTGAAAACGATATTTTAAACGTGGCTACTTGATCTGTGGCAACTGGCGAGCCACCGCGCTCCAAGTCGTTCACCTGTGGTCCCGACCATCGACTCCTACAAAGGTGCTCCACCACGTACCCGGTACCCGCGAATGCAGCAATCGTGCACCTAGGGTTTTAGGGTTTATTTGACGTCGCCTTTACGTAACACTCATGTGTGCGAGACAGCGAGAGGCCGACTGCGTGCGTGCGCCTCTTCTCTTCGTATATGTACTCCACCGTTTGTCTGGTGTCCAAAAAATTATAATAACTACTAGCAATGTGCCAATGCGTTGCCACACGATCAAAGTAGATTAATACATATTCACTGATTTAATAGAAAAAAGTCTAGTTTTGAAATATGTATATCACTAAAAATATGTTATGTTTCACTCAAAATATATTCCTTTGGCGGTTTTGATGAGATAAAGGAGGCATGTTGTTGGTTTCAAGATTCGAGAAGTGGTATATGTCTAATTTCTACTCTTACTAGCAAGATGCTCGTGCGTTGCACGGAACATCAAAATCTTGTGGGAGAAAAGGATGAACGAGGGAAGGCCTTATCTGCAAATGTGGTGAAGAGTGTGGGTAAATTGCCATATTTTCCTTCCTATCCATCAGATATAAATCGGACGACCTACATTGCAGGATGGCAGGCCCACCATCATCACCAACTCTATTTTTTATCCCTACTCTTATGAAAAGCATTGTCGGTGATGATCGTGTGCCTGCCATCCTGCAATATAGGCCGTCCGATCTATATCAGACGGATAGGAAGGAAACTATGGCAATTTTGCAAAAAGATACCCACACCCCTCTCCACATTTGCAAATAAGGTCTTCCCTCGTTCATCCTTTTCCCCCACAAGATAAACTACTCATGCAAATGCATCTTGATGTTCCATGCAACGCATGGGCATCTTGCTAGTTGTTGCAAAAAGCCCATGTGTGTGTGAGAGAGAGGGAGAGTGGAGGAGGACAGAGTGCATGTGTGACAAAGACACAAGTAGTGTGTGCGCGATAGGTATCAGCTTAAAATGAGACGATAGTGTCTGTGTGCACGATCGAGAGGGCTTGTCTCAAGAAGGGAAGAAAAAACTACATAGATACAAGGAGCGGGAGAGAGACATGTATGCGATGGTGGAAGCATGAGTGTGCGGGTGTATAAACCTATCTAGAGGCTAGCTAGTCGATAAATGTTTGTGAGAGAAATATGAGTCGGGGTGCGAAAGCGAGAGTTTTGTGTGTGAGAGAGAGAGACGGTAGTCGGGAAAGGGAGTGGAAGCAGGAGTTGTGTGTGTGTGTGTGTGTCTGTGTGAGAGAGAGAAGAGACGGTAGTCGGGGTTGTCTGATCGGTGTCAGTCTGGGATGGAGACGAAAAGGAGACCGCAACAAATGTTGTGTCTACAAGAGAGAGAGAGAGAGAGAGAGAGTAATTTTAGTGGTATGAGTCATATGTAGAGACATATAGGGTGTGTGAGAGAATCCCATAGAGAGAAAGACAAAGTGAAAGACGAGTGGAGACTGTGTGTGTGGCGGTGAAAAAGAAAGCTTAGGTACCGAGTGATACCAGAGAACAGTAGAGACGTGAGAGATAATGAAAACTGTGTAATGTATAATGATAGGGAGAGTGTGACACTTCTCAAGGGAGACGTTGAGAGACCATGTTTGCGAGGATAGGAGAAACATGAAGTGAGCGTGCGGGTGAGCTAGAGAAAAGAGAGTGATGGCTACCTGAAGGAGCATGCATGTGAGAGAGATGGGCGTGAAAGGAGTGAACAAAAAAGGGATTCAAATATTTGAATTCGAGATGATGATACATGTAATCCATACTCGAACCAAAATTGATCTATCAAACATGCATACTCATATGAATTCACGCACATCTATGTTATTTTATATGTAGATATTACTGATCCATGCATTTTAGTAGAACATAATTTGGTTAAATTTTTTCGAATTCAACCTTAAGATTTCGAGATCGTTGTATTTGTAAATCATATTATACATATAAAGGAGTAGAATTCTTTGTTGTGGTTTTGAAAGTATACGTAAAAAATGACGTATATAGAATGTAATTCCAATTGAAAATGGATCCCGCCCAAAAAAAAGTAGAATACAAACGAGATTCGAATTGAGTTGGCACGGTAAATGTGCACTGTGCAAAATTTGAACGAACCGGGGAAAGTCGCAGTAACCGCCCGAAACCAAAATCTGCGAGATGGAAATCACTACTGCCTATCCCTTCCGCGCAAAGCCTAACTGCTGGATTTCTATAGGTTTCGATAGGGTTAGGTTTGTAATTTCACCCAAACGTGACGTAACCGCCTCTCACCCGGATTCATACACGATGGACGCCAAAACACAGTGTGACCTCGGCCGAAATTGACTCCCTCCCTGATTCATATTCATACACAGTGGGCGCCAAAAACAAACTCTCGTCGGCAAATATTTGGTGTATGCGAGATTACCGTCCTATCCCCAACCGACTAATGTTGCTGTGATGTAGTAGAAATTTGAAACGGGGGCTAAGTTTGTAAATTTCCTCGCATTTGAGACAAGCGCGCCCTGAATACATGGTTCCCCCCCTTCCTCTCTACCTCCCTTTTCCCCATTCGTACTCCGTGGGCGCCAAAACACCCTCTCCACCCCACCCTCCACCATCAGCCACCCCATCCACCGCCGTCCTCCTCCACCATGTCGGTGCTGATACCCCGACGCCGCCGTCCATTACAAGAGATCGACCTCTCTCATCCACGCCTTCAGACCGGGATCCTTGCATCCCGTCCTCTCGCTTCATCCCCGTCGTCGTCCACCTTGCCGGCGCCGCTCCTACGACCGTCTCGTCCACCGCGCCCCGCCGCCACCGTCTACCCTCCTAGATTTGCTTCCACACCGCCAACAGCCATCTCTACCGCAGCACCATCAAATTCTCACCAGATGTGTACACGGCGCCGCACCAGAGGCGGTACTCTTTCGTATCTGCTCAACTTATTTATCGCAGCAAGAAAATAGATCGCCACTAATTTACTCTGATTTCTTGTCTTGGTTGCGAAGTTGCCTTTGTCCGGTTTGCACCTTCAGATCCGCCATGGCACGCTCAACACTATACTCCCAATGCTTATGGTTTTCCCCTTTTATATTCCACACTAGTTAAATCACAGTAGAGTAAATTTCAAAATTGGGTCAGACGATTTTTTAGAGCTCGCCGAAGTTTGCCGGTGCAATCCAAGGGGCTCGGGTGGTTGTGGGGCCTCGCCGAACGAAGAAAACTCGACGCGGGTGGGGGTGGGGGTGGCGGAGGAACACAGGCAATGGGGGCCGGTGGTCTGGCCGGCGGCTCGTGCGGTGTTCTGTATGGGAAGAATCAGAGACGAGGAAGAAGAAGGGTTAGGAGACGTAGGATCTTCATCCAACCGCCTGAAATGGTCGAGAGACAGCTGGGAGTTGCATTCTTAATGCGCTCTGGTTCATCATGTGTGGGCACTGCGCAACCAACATTTTATTATCCAAAATCTGCTTGCTCTTCTTTACCATGTTCCTCTTCCGTTCGTCTTTAATATGTACTCTCTCCGTTCCTAAATACAAGTCTTTGTATAGATTCCACCATGGACTACATATGGAGCAAAATGAGTGAATCTACACTCTAAAATGTATCTGGATACATCTGTATGTGATCCATAGTGGAAATCTCTCCCAAGACTTATATTTTGGAACGGAGGGAGTATGCTAGTAGTACAGTATGTTCCTTGTACTGAAGATGAGCAGGGACATTTGCAGTGTAGAGGTCTATACGGTCGGTTGTGATGGACACTTTGAGCCTCTTTGATTCGTAGGATCTTGTAAACATAGGAATAGGATTTGTAGTGGCCTGCCCACTTGAATCCTATAAGAATAGCAAGGAAATGCGCGGAGCTGTGTCGCCTTTGAGAGTTATACTGATATTAACAGTACCGCACCTTCACTTGAAGAGAGCTGGTATCCGAAGACTTTCTAGCCGTACCGGCAATACTAGCACATATATTCTAGCAAGTTCCACTTTGCTGATTTTACTCTGATGCTTAAGGTTTTCACGTTATATCTACACTATGATCTGTGTAGCTGCTTTGTGTCGCACTAGCAGCAGTCCACTCTTGAAGCTAAACACTGCAATGACTTACAAAATTGGCACCAAGGCATTGAGTACCATTCTGGATGCAATGAAACTCATACGCTCCCCACCTGTTGACTCTTGTTCAGAATATGATCCTAATGACTATTCTAACCTCGAGGAGTCAAAGGCAGATGGCCTGTCCTGTTCACCCATCAAGGTGTCTGTTCTAATTTGGCAATGTTTTATTAATTGCGGGTATCTTGCATATGTTGTCTTGCATTTCTTCTACTTTGTTGCACCGCCATTTGCTTAGTTTACTCATCATATATGTCGAGATGCCATGCCCATCCATTATCAATACATATTCCATCTGTCATCATACCATGTTTTTCCACTCAAATGTTGTTCGTGTGCATCAGACATCAAAAAGGAAGAGGGTGATTGCCAAACCTGAAGGAGCACCAGCAAAGTCCTTGAAAAACGTGGTGGTGCCGGAGAAATTAGACAACACCCCACTTATATTGGATGTACAACCAGTGACACAAAACGTAGCACCAACTCTAGCACACTGTACCCAAACTTCGCTGGCCACACCACTAGCCCCACCACACAGGACCTGCACTCCAGCAAAAGGTATACTGATTTCATTTGCCATAGCACCAGCTATACCACAGAAACATCCCACTCCAGCAAAAAGTACAGCAAGTCCACCGGCCGAAGACCTATCCCAACTGCAGAGACGGCCAATTCCTGCAGATTGGAACCCCATTCCATTTATTCCCAGTTTAAAAGACAATGCTTTCAATGTTGTTAGGGACTACGTGCATATATTCCCATCATGGGAAGATTATTGTGAAGACAAACACCATTTTCACATCTTCCTATCCAACTTACGTGTAAGTGCTATTATTCATGGTTATTATTTTCCTGTTTTCTGCTGATTGAACACATCAATGATTTACATTACATTGTTGTAACTAGGCGAGGGTCAATCTGGATAGTCATGACGAGCAAAGCTTGCTTGTGCTTTTCAAGGAAGCATTGCAGTAGTATCGGTGTTACCTGAGGAAATCACACTTTGGTGGCAAATCTATAAACGAATTTCCGGTGAAGTCTCCTGTGCTAAATTTAGAAGACATTGAATGGAAAAACCTTGTTATGCACTGGTCTTGTTCCCAGGATGAGGTACTGTCTATGAAATCACATGACAATTTGAACTTCTACTTTTCCGCATGTGCCTTACGGATCTTGTTTGCAGGAAATCTGCTCGAAAAAGAATTCCGGTTTGAAAAGAACGACAAGATATCGCAAATATGTTGCCCGCTGCTTTGCTCTTGTTAGTACATGTTGTCCTGTATCACTGTACTTGCATACATACCTGGTTCATTATGTGACAGCAGTATGCATGATAGCTTGCTTATCAATTGTTTGCTCCAAATTATCTGATCTGTATGAATGGTTACACTAGTGTAGAATATATCCAATGCCAATGTTTTTTTAGCTCTGCATTGTTCTTGTAAGTACATGATGTCCTTTATCAGTGTACTTATAATGATAGGTGGTTGTTCATGTACCATCACTCTGCAGCTTTTTTTCCTTTGCCCTCCATTTTCTACACATCAGATCTATATTTACTCTTACCATAAGGTTGGTACTAAAGAAGTTTAGTTGTGCATTGCTCTTGGCTGTACCTTTTGCCTGTATCGCTGCACTTACATTTATAGATACTTGGTTATGTAGCACACTCTTCATCTTATCTTAAATATTCTCCATTTTTTCGTATATTATCACATCTATATTTACTCTTAACAAAATGTAGAATAAAGGCAATGCTTATGAAGAAGATTCTGTGGTAAACTTCTTGAATTCCCCCCCCCCCCATCAGCATGGACAAGGCCTTTATAGAGCCTGTCTTCACCAATAATGTAATTTTGTCCATCTCAAGCCTTCAAACTTTGTTTTATATATTTGGTTAGGCATGACTGCAACAGCTGTTTATTTTTGGTGTTTGCATCAAATTGTATGTTTAAAGTTTATTATGTAGTTCATAAACAAAAGTTTGTCCTTTCTCAATTTAAGTTTTCAGTTGTACAACCAAGTTCCTTATTCATACCATGTAAATTAAACTATACAGAGCAAGTGATCTTCTTTTGCACTGCATGTATGCTTCTGTTCTTCATCCATAATCCAGTGGTGTGGTGAACCTACCCACTACAGCACAATGTCATATTCTGCAATGTCTTAACTATGAACAATGTCATATCATTCTACTACTCCCTCCGTCCAAAAATACTTGTCATTGAAATGGATGTATCTAGATGTATTTTAGTTCTAGACACATCCATTTTGATGACAAGTAATTCCGGACGGAGGGAGTATTATTTAAACCATCTCTTTATTTGCCAATCTGAAATGGGATAAATTGACAGCACACTAGCCATTGATACTTATGAGTTCTTGATCTGTAATCCAGTGGTGTCGTGAAGCTGCCAACTCCTTCACAATGTCATTTCCTGCCATGTCTTGACCTGAACAATACCATATTGTGTTAATGCAATTTTAAACTGTGTCACTTTATTTGTCAGTAAGAAATGTGATGAATTGTCAGCACTGATACTTTTATGCGCAAACATGTCATCTGTCTGCTTGTTTATCTTTCAGAGTGAGGAAGATTTAAGTGTTGAACAAGCGCAGTCTCATCATCTTGCTCAGCTGCTTGTGCTGCAGCTCCCCAGCAGGGCTAACCTTTCTTGAACTCTATTGAAGTGTTGTCGGTTTTGTATATTATTTTGTTGGCGTATTTATTTGCACTGGTGGCGATCTTTGATGCCCAGTGTATGTAATATGTTGTCTACTTGTGCTTTATTATCATAGTGGCAAACTTTGATGCCTAGTGCATGTAATATATTGTAATTTCTTTATTGTATAGTCTAGGTTTTTTATTATTCACGATGCTGTAGTTATTTTACTCTATATTTATCCTGTCTTCGCAGTAAATCGGCCAAATCGTAAAATTACGGTACATAATTGGGCCGTCATGCAATCGCAATGTAGGTTGGGCCTGAAACGTGCCGAACAGCTAACGGGCCGGCAGCAGCCCGAAATGAACCCCGGCCCATGATTGTGCGAATCAAATCACGGGCTTTTAACAGGCCAAAATTGTCTCGATCCTTGTTTGGCCCAATCAGATATCGGCTGCGAGCAGGCCGGATGCAAATCGGGCCGTAGTTAGGCCCAACTATATGATGGGCATTTAACAGACCGAAATTAATATAGGGCCGAAATGTTAAACGGGTCCTTAAGAGGCCAAAACTAATGTCAGGCCGAATTACTAAGTGGGCCTCTAGCAAGTGGGCCCAAAAGTATAGTGTCCAGTTGATGGGCCGAATCTGATATGGGCCATAATTGAGCCCATAGCCTCTTAAAGGGTCGTACCTTATATGGGTCGTAATTTGGCCCAGAACGTGGTAGGCTTTTAACGGGCCGGATCTCATATGGGCCACTATTAGGCCCGGAACGTGGCAGGCCATTAATGGATCAGATCAAATATGGGTCGGCATTTGGCCCAAAACATGGCAGCCAGTTAATGGGTCGGCCTACTAGGGTCCTCAAATTCTTGTGGGCCTATAGCTGGGCTGGCCCGTTAATGTCGGCGAAATCTCGTGGGCCTTTAGCCGGGCCGGCCCATTATGATCCGCAAGAATCTTGTGGGCCTTTACCTGGGCTTTCCCATTATGGCACACAAAAATCTTGTGGGCCTTTACCTGGGCCAGCCCATTATGGCCCGCAAAATCTTGTAGGCCGTTAGCTGGGCCAGCTCATTATGGCCGCAAAATCTCATGGGCCTTTAGCTGGGCCGACCCATTATGGTCCGCAAAATCTTGTGGGCCTTTAGTTGGGCCGGCCCATTTAAACTTGATGGGCCGGTCCACGTGTCAACATATCATAGGCGTGTCTCGCCCATTGGATGAGTGACACATGTGCCAGCGCGGACCTAACACGTGTCTCCTCCAGCCAATGATGATTTTACACGTGGAAAATCCCCATTGGTCGGGGTTGTTAACGGGTTATCGGATCCAAAACCCGACCCGATTGCTTAACGGCGTTCCGTTACGGTGGATGCCACATGTCGGTCACCCTTGACGAAAGCACTTCTGTGACGCGTGATTTATCGTCATGGAAGTGGACACTTCCGTGATGATAATTTTGGTAATGTCATGGAACACTTCTACGACAGCACAGGTATGACTATCTTGATTCTGTCATAAATTTGTCATGGATGTACATGCATGACAAAAAACGTGACCTACTGTGACAAACACGTATCATCACGGAAGTGTATTTTTTTGTAGTGTCATCTACTTCCCAAAACCCAAATATTAATTGGATCCTAATCATGCAATTGTTTGAGGATTGATCTAATGTAATAAAACTGGGTAGTAAAGAGGTATGATCAAAGTGTTACTTGCCTTGCTGATGATCCGTGAAACCTAGCGATTCGAAGTAGCAAGCGGCGCACTCTGGGTACTCTATCGCAAACAAACAAGCATACAATAAGCACTCATCTAATGCACAGGTAAAACTCAAATAAAAGATCTAACCAGAAAGTTCAACTTAAGAACTCCGGTTTTGCAAAAGGAATCAAATCAAACGAAGCAACGAAAGTCAAACGGCGAAAGAAACAAGCTTCGTTTACTAATCTGGACCTAAGTCAAATTTTGCAGAAGCAAAAACTTGTTTGAGTTGGTTAAACAGAAATAGGGTTTCGAGATGAAACTCTAGGCACTTGAATCGCCTGATTCCGATAAACGAGCGAAAAGTTATACAAGAACGAAAATCGGATCAGAAATCGCGATCTGTAATAAAAGCGAAAAATCCGACAAAAAGAAAAACTGACGAACAGATTAACAAACGGACGTTCATTAAAAGCAACTAAACGGTGAACTCGTCCGTTAAAACGAACGAACGAGCAAACGCTCGCTAAATAAGAGAACCGAGAAAAACCGGAAAAAAATAAAATAAACCGATCTAAAAAAATAAACCTAGGGTTTTCAAAAAAACCGAATCGGTTTTTTCATAGAAAACCGGGGCGGCGGGCGGCTACCTCGGCTCGGGGCTCCGGCGGGGTCCGAGGGCTTCGGCGGGGCTCCGGTGGGGCGGCAGGGCTCCGGGCGGCGGCGGACGGCGGCGGCAG